>NC_056532.1:3450591-3474409 GCF_019175285.1 Sceloporus undulatus | reverse complement strand
TTCCAGAACTGTTATGAATGATAAGTACGCAAAGGGATCTTATAGGGTCTTTGAAACGAAATAAAGAAGTAAGTAGCATGAGCTTTTGTAAACTCAGAGTGCATCTGCATTATAGAAATAATGTTGTCTGACACCACTTTAAGTACTGTAGCTCCATCCTATGTAATCCTGTTTTACAAGGTCTTTGGCCTTCTTGGCCAAGGAGGGCTAGTGTCCCACAGAGCTACAAATCCCAGAAATCTGGAGCCGTGACAGTTGAAGTGGTGCCAAACTGCATTATTTCTACACCTCAAATCCACTTCATATCAGATGCATGGAGCGAAGTGCAGACCTTGATACCCATGAATGAGCAGGTTGTGCATGTGAATAGTAATGCAAATGCAAAACTTGTGGGTATGATGATGGTGTGACAAGTTCAGTTTTAGGGATGGTCTTTCAGGGAAAAGGCAGGAGGAAAGATTTTGCCTCAAGCCAAGATGATCAGATACCCGTATGAACGGTGGAAAGAGTTCTGCTGCTGGTCAGGAACCAGAAAGGAGATGGAATAAGCTGGGCAAGAGAGCCCTCGTGAGGCTGGAGTGTAAACTAGTATTATAATATGTGTAATGTGCCAGGGAACTCTTTCCCCTTCACACTTTACATACCATCCTTTGGTCGCGTGGTGGTTGAGGTTGTAGTGGGAAAGGTGTCCTCCAGGAATGGATCTCCTGATTCATCAACACCTGGACCCAGGAAAAAGCATATTGCATGTTGAATATCAAGGAGATGGACCATAAAATGCAGCCATCTTTGAAGGGTTTTTTGTTTGTTTGTTTGTTTGTTAAATAATCTTTGGGTCAAGGGTGCCCACTGGGATAAAATACATGTTGCTTTCACGTGGGCTGGGGGGGGGGGTCCTGGGAGTTGTAGCCCCAAAATTAACTTCTCTGAACACTGGTTCCTGAGACCCTCAAAACACATCAGTGACGTGGCTTGGACAATATTGCCCCTTGGTTTTAACTATAAAGCCCAGCATCCCTCAACCCAGGTGCAAGCAGCCCTGGTGGCATAGTGGTTAAATGCCAATACTGCAGCCACAATGTTGTAAGTTTGATCCCAGGCAGGGCTCCAAGGTCCACTCAGCCTTCCATCCTTTCGTAAGTTGGTAAAAGGAGTACCCAGCTTGTCGGGGGCAATTGGATTACAGATTGTAAACCGCTTAGAGAGCGCTGAGTTCAGTGGGAAGCGGGACAGAAATGTAAATGCTATTGCCTAACAAATGTGAGGAGGAATCTTTCTTCTCTGGGGAAGGAAGTGAGGGAAGGGGTCCTCCTTGTTGCCCATCTACCCACCTCGGCAGATGACCCCGGCGTCCTCATGGTGCCCGCAGTTGTGCTGCCCCCATCCCAGGTGGAAGCAGTCCGCCAGGTCGCTCTCGGCCCCGGTGCAGCCCACATTGTCCAGGAGGATAGGCCCGCTGCCATAGCCGAAGTAGCCCAGCACAGTGGCCACCACCGCAGATCCACAGCCCACCTGCCGGCAGACCACCTGGGCGTTGGCGAAGCCCCAGTCATCGTCGCAGACGGTGCCCCAGGTTTGCCCGTGCTGGACCTCCACCCGACCTTGGCAGCTGCTATTCCCGTTGGTCAGTCGGATGCCACCACCTGCTAGCCAGACCAGGGAAATGCGCCATCATAAGTACATAGCCAGCCCTCCCCCTTCACAATAACATCACACTACCATGTTGCGCTTTCAAGTTGTTTCTGACTTATGGCGACCCTATCATGAGGTTTGCCATTGCTTTCCCCTGAGACTGACAGCAGGTGACGTGGCCAACGTCTTCTAGTGAGTTTCATGGCCAAGCTGGGAACTGAACCATTAGGCCATACAGGGCTATTATTTACTTTGACTTCTATGGCTGTCTCCTGTGGCTTTGTAGTTTAGAGAGTAAGTGTCGGACTATGACTCTGGAGACCAGGATTTGAATCCCCGCTTGGCCATGGAAACCCATTGAGCGACCCTGGACAAACCACACGCTCTCAGCCCTGGAAAAAGTCCTAGGTTTACCTTTGTTGTTGTTGTGGGCCTTCAAGTCATTTCCAGTTTATGGCAACCCTAAGGCAAACTTGTCACGGGGGTTTCTGGGGCTGAGAGTGTGTGACCTGCCCAAGGTTACCCAGTGGGTTTTCATGGCCAAATGGGGAATCAAACCTTGATCTAGTCCAACACTCAAACCACTATGCACACTGACTCTCAACCTGAAGGCACACAACAAAAACAGAGTACTCTGGCCGAGAATCCTAAATTTGTTGTTGCTGTTGTGTACCGTCAAGTCATTTCCAACTGATGGTGATCCTAAAGCTAGATTTTCTTGGAAAGAAGGGGGGAGGGGTTTGCCATTCCTTTCCTCTGAGGCTGAGAGAGTGTGACTTGTCCAGATTCATGACTGAGTGAGGGAAGGAAGGAAGGAAGGGCAAACTGGCAACGATGCTGTCAGGTTTTGGGGGCAAAGATTTAAGAATGAGAGCCCCAAATGCAAGAGATATATCATGTTTCTAAGGAAGTGGTTATTGTCAGAAGCAGGGATGGACATAGGACGATCCTCTGGGTTGCACTACAACTCTTTTCCATCCACTCTTCTTTCCCTTTTCTTTTTCTCTGTCCCCTCAACCTTTTGCATTTAGAAAGCAAGGGGTGCCTTCTTTTGAGACATCTGCGACCATGTTTTGCCATTTTGTGGACTCAAAAATTTTTCTTGTTCTTGGATAGGGGGAGATTAAAGCAAAGCTGGGGGATTCTGGGATATGCAGTCCCCAAAGTGACTATTCCAAGCAGTGATCTGAACAAAAACCCTGACATTGTCCTCACATACACACACACACACACTCCCACGCATTGCAAGCACCAAGAACATTTCTGCCTCCCTCGCTCTCTCCATTGTTCTGGTGGGAGATTTCACATCTCTGACGCAAATTGCAGCACGGCACACGTCAGAGCATCAAACTTACTCCTTTTCTCCAGCAAAAGAAGGGCCGAGGTCATCATCGCCTCCGTCTCCGGCGTAGGCCTCTCTCTTCCCTCTGTGACTGCAAAGACACACGGCTTTATCAGGACAAGATTTTGGAATGCTTCCCCAAAATGTGTCTTTGGAGACTCTCCAAGGGGGTTTCGAGCAAAGGTTGGGGAAAGGTACTATAACTCCCAGGATCCAGCCACCCACCTTTGGCTTCTGAGAATTCTAGTCCCATCAGAAAACACACACACACACACATATTGCAAGCTCTGGGTGTGAAGAGAGAACTATTGAAAGCTTGCCACATGTATAATGTGCATTTTGCTTGGCGCTATAAAAGCATCGCTGGTCCAAAACACACTGCAGAAATAACCCAGTTTGAGAGTGCTTTAATGTGAATGTGAAGGCAGATAAAGGTGGCATAGAAATGATATAAAGAATAATACAGTAAAATAATAAATACTAAGGTAGGAAATCTTTTCCTTGTAGCAGCCTTGGCAGATAGCTTAAAAACCTCCAAGGCTTTAGTCACATATGCGATCCCACCGGCCTGAAGTCCACCCAACTTGGCAACCAATCCACCATGATGGATTTATAGGGTCTGGGGTTAAAAGGGACATCCTCTGGTCTTACCTGTAGCCATGTCAGTGAAGGATTCATCATAGATGTGGGCGATGGATGTTGTGATGGGAGTGACTGTTGTCATCCCGAGTCCTGACACATGAGAAGTGGGGGAAAACATACATCATATTTATTAGACAATGGGTATCTGATATCCAGTGTTATCCAATGAGCCAGTGTGGCATAGTGGTTTCCATGTTGGAATAAGTCCCTGCCTGGAGGCTACATCTACACTGCAGAATTAATGCAGTTTGATGGCACTTTAACTGCCACAATGCAGTCTCAATGAACTGTGAATGCAGCAGTTTGTTTAATGACACAACACTGGTCCAAATGTCAGCACCAACGCTGAACAATCTGGACACCAAAGCAAGCACACTCCTTATCATACACGGTAGAAATCAAATACATGCCTGCACTAGTCTAGAGCAGTGCTTCCCAAACTTTGGTCCTCCAGATGTTTTGGGGTTCAGCTCCCAGAATTCCTGACTGTTGGTCAAGATGGCTGGGGCTTCTGGGAGTTGAAGTCCAAAACACCTGGAGGGCTAAAGTGTGGGCATCACTGGTCTAGATCAGTGTGTGAAGGGATCTTGTAGCATCTTTGAGACTAACTGGGAAAAGAAATGGGTTGCGTGAGTTTTCATTTACTAGATGCGTGGAGCGAAGCACTCAGGAGCAGACATAGAATCATAGAATCATAGAGTTGGAAGAGACCGCAAGGGCCATCCAGTCCAACCCCCTGCCATGCAGGAAATCCAGACATTTATACCCCGAATGAGCAGGTTGTATGTGTGAAGAGTAACAGAAATGCAAAGCTTAACAAATTTAACAACTTCAGAATCATAGTATCCTAGAGTTGGAAGAGACCCCAAGGGTCATCCAGGTCATTTCCATGTCTCACAAATCTACAAAAGTGCTACAGAAAGAGTGTGACATGCCCAAGGAGACCCATTAGGTTTCTGTGGTGAAGTGCAAAGATTCAAACCCTGGTGTATCAGTGTCTGACGCTCAAAACACTACGCCATGCTGGCCCTTGGAGCCAAGACTGGCATCCTAGGGTTTTGTCGCACTCACCCGAGCAGATGACTCCGGCGTCCTCATGGTGGCCACAATTATGGATGCCCCATCCCAGGCTGTAGCAAGCTGAGAGGTGAGGCTCGCCCCCGTCGCAGTTGACGTTGTCCAAGAGGATGCGCCCCGTACCATAGCCAAAGAAGGCATTGGTTCGGAAACCCATGGCATGGCCGCAGCCCATCTGCTTGCACACCACCCGGGCATCGCTCAGGCCCCAGTCGTCATCACAGACCGTGCCCCAGATCCCTTTGTAGAAAATCTCCACTCGGCCCTGGCAGGAATCGGCCCCATTCACCAGCCGGATGCTCCCATTAGCTGGACCGGAAGACAGAACCATGGTAAGATCCAAAATGGTTACCATCATTCCTATTGCCATGATGATGACAATGACATCCATTGCAGTGGGCCCTTGGTATCCACTGGGGTTTGGTTCCAGGACCCTCATGGATAGCAAAATCCATGGAGGCTCAGGTCCAATTATATACAATGGGTTGTTACCATTATTATTATTATTATTATTATTATTATTATTATTATTATTATTATTATTATTATTATTATTATTATTATTATTATTATTATCTCATATCTTCAGGTTTCTATAGCAGTTAAGATGGTCTCCAAGAACTTTTTTCTACATTGAGTAGCCTTTGCCATCTTGGGGCATGGACCTATTCACTTTTTCCTTCCTGAGAACCAGAGACACATACTAATGACAATAACAGCAACAAAAAAGCTGGAGGCGATTCCTCTGGGAACTCCTCAAAATACTCACTTTCCCCGTTTTGTAGTGAGACGGTGGAAGCTTTGCTAGTCGGGCCTCTGGGCACTTGGGTGGGCAAGAATTCTGCGGACAGAAGCAAAGAGGTTAGCCTTCCTTTCTCCGACACAAGACTTTGTGAAAATCGACAAGGTTGCAGAGACACAGGCTTAGAATTACAAACACACACATACACATGTATGGCAGGGATTGCCAAAGAGCACCTTGTGGTCTATTATTGGAACACTCTCGAAGTCCCTCCATAGTCATTTTTTCTTCCCTCCCCAGAATCACAGAATTGGAAGAGACCTCAGGGGCCATCCAGTCCAACCCCCTTCTTCTGCCATGCAGGAACTCACAATCAAAGCATCCCTGTCAGATGGCCATCCAGCCTCTGTTTAAAAACCTCCAAAGGAGGAGACTCCACCATAATCCAAGGGAGTGTCTTCCACTGTCAAACAGGAAGGTCTCCCTAATATTTAGGGTGAATCACTTTTCCTGTAGCTTGCATCCATTGTTCGGTGTCCTATTCTCTGGAGCAGCAGAAAACAAGCTTGCTACATCCTCAATATGACATCCCTTCAAATACTCAAACAGGGCTATCATAGCACCTCTTAGCCTTCTCTTCTCCAGGCTGAACATACCCAGCTCCCAAAGGAGTTTCTCAAACGGGACGGGAGGCTCTCAGTTTCGAAAGAGAAGATAGCGAGGTCAATTCGAAAATTCATGCAATTACGGGATTCCTTATCACACCTTAAACTCGCTGTAATGGCCTCCCCGAACGCAACCCAGATTCTGCACAAAGTAAGCCATCACACTGGTGGGTTCTTAATTGCGAATTGGCACCTTTGCGCATGCTCAGTGCGACTCCAGATGACTGGAGCATAGTGCATTCAGGCGAGTAAGATAGAGGAACTAAGGAACCCCACAATTTACAAAAGAGGTTGGAAGAGGGGGGGAAGAATAGTTGAAAGAACATGCTAAAATGAGCATATATTCACTCTTGTAACGTTAAAACATGAATATAATGGTTATCCGACAGCTCCAGGTCCATGCCTCTTCATTAGCAGGCAGTAGCCCACCCCCCCCAGCAATGCTGAAGGACAAGCAGAAGCAAAATTGAAGCGGAATTGCAGCATGGCTTCATGGGAAACCCCCCTCTTCCAGATGGAGGGGGGAACAGACCAAAGGAGACATGTATATCACACCAAACAACAGCGCACTGAGTGCGAAGTTGCCTAGGAATAGGGCTTGTGACTTCACTAGTTCACCAAAATTACTTAACTGTGGATTGACACGTGATTGCATTCGGAGTGCATTTGGATTGCCAGCGATCGCGCGTGGTAACCTTTTGTGCAATAACATGAATATGCACGGTTGCGTTCAGGATGACACTGGATTATACTTCCAATTTCAGTTGTGTGATATTGTCCAAAGTCTCTCTTTACAGAGCTTAGTGGATTTCAGACCTTCCACCATTTTGGTTACCCTCCTCTGGACATGCTCCAGCTTGTCAACACAGTATTCACAGGTATAGAGTGGAACTATTACTTCTCTCGATCTAGACACTACGCTTCTATTGAGGCAGTCTAGAACTGAGTTGGCTTTTTTAGATGCCGCATCATACTGTTGACTCATGTTCAACTTGTGGTCTACTAGGACCCCTAGATCCCTTTCGCATGTAGTCTTCTTAAGCCAGGCATCCTCCATCCTATATCTATGTGTTTCATTTTTTTCTGCCTAGGTGCAGTACCTTATATTTCTCACGGTTGAAAGTGATTTGGTTAGTTTGGGCCCAGCTTTCCAGAAAACGTTTTGCTCCAAATGCTCTCTAGGGAGTGCAAGGAGCCAGACAGAGTACACCGCCATTGCAACCCAATGAAGCCCAAACCTTTGTACCGTTACACGTGACGGCCACATCCTCGTAGTGGTAGCAATTGTGGATGCCCCATCCGTGGCTGCTGCATTCGTTGAGGGCTGCCTCGGTCCCTTTGCAGTCCACGTTGTCCAAGAATATGGGGCCCCGGCCCTGGCCGAAGGAAAGAGTGGCCGGCATGGCGATGGCACGGCCGCAGCTCAACTGGCGGCAGACCACGTTGGCATCCACAATGTCCCAGTCGTCGTCACACACCGTGCCCCAGGTGTTGTTGTAGAAGATCTCCACCCGGCCCTGGCATCGGCTGCGCCCATTGACCAATCGGATCTCTGGAAGAAAGAGGACCACCATTCAGGTTGCTGTGGTCAGTGGTCAGCAAATCCCCTCTGGGATTTATTCTGAACATTAAAGAAGTTTTCCACAGTGTCATTCCTTGTTCCCAGGACCCAGATTCATATTCATATATGTATGTGTGTATAACACACACACGCATACATCTGGTCAATGATAATATAAATCCGTCTTGTCAATGATAATGAAAATAATAAAGATCTATCTATCTGTCTGTCTATCTATCTATCTATCTATCTTTATTATTTTCATTATCGTTGAACCCACCATTTAAATTATTGCATTCCAAACGTCTCCTTATATCACCCAAAACTTCCTACCTTCAAGTAGTTTCCGCTAATGAAATCCCAGCGGCTTTCCAATCGGCTCATATTCATGAATCTCTCCCTATATACAACTCTTCTCTCGGTCATATTCCTCCTCTGAATTTTACTTCCATAACATCAAAGTAGTGATAAGACAGAGGACAGCTTAAATATTTAAGCCATCAAAGGGTCTTAATATCCCTATTAATTTCTTAATACCAACTTCTTCTTTTAGTGAGTCTGAAAGGGGCTACAAGACCTCTCTATATGGTGATTCTACAGACTAACATGGCTATATATATATATATATATATATACACACACACATACTCCCTGTTAAATAACCTTCTGTTATAGTCTTAAAGAACTTATCACATTATTCCTCTATGAAGAAATAAAGTGCTAATTTAGACAAACAAAATTCTTAATAATATATATATATGTGTGTGTGTGTGTGTGTGTGTGTGTGTATAGTAAATAAACAAGTACTTATTTATATGTATACCCATAAGCACCATTCTATATTCCTCACTGCATCTATGATTTAGTTATTTTACACAGGGATGTGCAGGTGCTTGAGACAGGTATCTTGGTTTTCATCTGTGAAATGTTGGAGGGGATGTAATCCCTCCAAATTTATTAGCTCTTAAACAGAAGTGTGCACTCTCTCACACACACAAATGTACACAGGCATACAGATAGTCTCACCTGCAACATGCATCTCTGCAAGCTCAGAGCCTCCAGCTGGAATGGAAAAAGAAGAGGGTTAAAACATTGCGTTTTGATCCATACTTGATGGGTTACATGCCAGTCATGGGAGGGATACATGATCACTTACTGATCATAGAATCATATAATCCTGGAGTTGGAAGAGGCCCCGGGGGCCATCCAATCCAACCCCATTCTGCCATGCAAGAAGACACAATCTATGCACTCCCTGTGACAGGTAGCCATCCAGCATCTGTTTAGAAACTGTATAGGTTCGATACCCTGGAGAGGTCCTTTAAGATACCCGAAATGCTTGGAGCCAGAAAGGTTTCGGATTTCTGATACATACATATTTTTTAATATTTACAAATACATAACACATATCTTATGAGAGTTAGCGTGGAGTAATGGTTTCAGTGTTGTAGGACACTGGAGACCAGAGTACTATTCCCAGTTTGGCCATGAAACCCACTAGGTCACCTTGGGCAAGTCACACTCTCTCAGCCTCAGAGGGAGGCAACGGCAAACCTCCTCTGAACCAACCTTGCCAAGAAAGCACCATGATAGGGTTGCCATAAGTCAGAAATTATTTGTAGGCACACAGCAGTAGCAACAACAATGCCCAAGGTATGGCATGATGATAGACCTGGTACCCACTCCTTTTACCTTTATTCAAGCAAGGCATAAAATGAGTAGGCACTAGGGCTGCATCCTCACTAGAGAAATAATCCAGTCTGAGGGCACTTTAACTGCCATGGCTCAATGCTATGGAATCCTGGGAATTGTAGTTTGTGGACAGAGAAGTCTAAATGTCTCACGAAATCACAATTCTTAGAACCCCGTAGAACATCACAGTGTCAAACTGGGTTATTTCTGCAGTCTCTCTAGGGCAGCGATGTCCAAACTCTGCCCCTCCAGCTGTTTTGGACTTCATCTCCCACCATGGCCAGAGTTTGGATATCACTGCTCTAGGGTGTTGGTGTTGTTGTACCTTCATCCATGCCTTGCCTGGATGTATCTCAGGGGAAAGAAGTATGTGTTGGATGTTGTTGGCAGTCCTAGCCGGGATAAGCAAAAGGATGCTGGGAACTGCAGTTGAGCAACGTCTAGAAAGCTGCACCATTTGCACCCCATTAACAAAACAAAAATAGGTATCAGTAATATTTCCATCCATCCAAAGGACACCGGATCCAGCCACTGAGCCTCACAGCCCTTCTCCTCGCTTGGAGAAGTGCGGAAGATACGGCAAGTCCAACCTGCCCTGCATTTGTACTGGGGTTTCAATTTTCACTCTCTCCCTTCCTTCCTTTCAATCCCAAAATGCAACCTCCAGCTTGAAAACCCAGGCCAGCCTTCCTTGCCCTGCTGCACGTCGGTTTGCAAGGATCGAGTATCTAATCTGTGCTGAGTGATCCCAAGGATGAACCCAGGCTGGAAGTTGTAAAGCCAGTTCTGTCCAGAGCTTGGAAAAGTTACATTTTGTGCATTCATTCATCTGTTTCCTATCACTGGCCTCCCTAGTAATGCATCTGAGGAAGTAGACTTGAGTCTATGAAAGTTCATGCTGCTAACTTTCTTTCAGTGAGTCTCAAAGGCGCTACAACATCTCTCTACATACTAATCCTACCTACGTTTTAATTTTTGACAACATCTCCCATTATTCACCAACTGGTAGCCATGCTGGCTGGGAGATTCCCTTATATGATTGTAAAGTAATGGTAACTGTTGTGACATAAAGAACTGGCAAGATTAATATGACACCTTTAAATTACAATATCAAATGCACAACAGGAATTTGGGGGAATTGTAGGTTGTTGTGGCACCGGAGCTCTCTGAGAGAGAAGGCTAAAGGCCTCCCAAAACTACAGTGTCCATGGAGCCACGGCAGTTAAAGTGGTGTCAAGTGGATTATTTCTGCAGTGCGGATGCAGCCTCAGTGTGGGACTCTTGGAGGGCAGAGGCGAATTCCATCCCCATTAAAGTTCCTACTCAAAGGAAAGCTCACCTGTTGGGGCAAAGGAAAAGAAGGGACCCAGGGTTGAGAGGACCAGCAAGGCAGATGATATGCAGAGCCCAGGCCTCCGATCTCTCTTCCGGTGTCCTGGACAAGGACCAATGTTCATTTCTGCTTCTCGCCGGGTTTTGCAGTGGTCTCCCAGGGAAAGAACTGCAAAGCCACACCTGGATAGGAAGAGAACAAAGGACCAAACTTAAGAATGGGAATCTTCATTTTGAAAAAGTCTAACCTGTTATTTCTCCATCCTTAGAGGATTTCTTTTAAAAGAATCTAATGCGTATATGTTAGTGTTGGGTGGCATTGTTTTTGCAGTCTGCAAAGGAGAGCTCCTCTCCTATGCAAATCCTTGCTAGTCGACAAAGATGAGAGAGTGTGACTTGCCCAAGTGGGTTTCCATGGCTGAGCAGGGATTCGAACCCTGGTCCTAGGGTGGATCAACACCAATGGTTCCTGAACTTTAGCCCTCCAGATGTTTTGCACTTCAGCTCCCAGAAATCCTGACTGTTGGCCAAGCTGGAAGTTGATGTTCCAGACATCTAGAGGATCAAAGTTTGGGAATCGCTGGAGAAATAATGCAGCTTGGCGCCACTTTAAGTGCTGTAACTCCATCCTATGGAATCCTGGGACTTGTAGATTTACAAGGTCTTGATAGTCCCTTAAGGCTCTGTGTATACGGTGCATAGGAAACATACATGAACTGTTGTTGTTGCTGCTGTTGTTGTGATATTTATTTATAACCAAAAACTGGGACGCAGGGTGGCTCACAACAAGTTGGGTTTAGGCCTGAGTCCCATTCGTTCCCAGTCTTGGGTCCCCTTGCAGTTGGTGTGGAGAGTTTTTTGCTCTCTTGATTGTTGAGGTGGCGGTCGGGGAAGAGATGGCACACCGATGGCAACCTGCACACCTTCTTGGATCCGGGACAGGGATGTGGCTCTTGGCACGGAGAAGCCCCCGCGTCTGCCATCGTCGCCATTTCTCTCAGCGGACGGCAGAAAAGGGGGAGAACAGGCCGGACCCCTCAGCACAAAAGGCAACATTATTCTCGCACCACGGCGGATGAATGGTGCATTCAAGGGCACAAACCGAGGGACTAGATTGTTTTTCATCCTCAGATATGACTGTGCCAGTTGTTTGCTGGTGTGTTCTGAAGTTGAGGACATATAGGGCATCATGCCCACACATGCCCTGTTGTTGTTGTTGTTGTGTGCTTTCAAGTCATTTCTGACTTATGCCAACCCTAAGGTGGACCTATCGTGGGGGGGATTTGGCGAGTTTCTTCAGAAGGAGTTTGTTATCGCCATCCTCTGAGGCTGAGAGTGTATGATTTGCCTAAGGCCACTCAGTGGGTTTCCATGGATGGGCCAGGATTCAAACTCTAGTCTCCATAGTCATAGTCCAACGTACGTCCCACTTGCGCCGCACATGCCCTGAGGAGTTATTTTCCTGGAAATCCAGAGGCCAGTTTTCCCATTAGGCAGAAATGCAAGTCTTGTCTTGTTGATTTGTTTCTATGTTTCATATGGAGAGTCTGTAGCTTCAGGAATACTTGCAGTTCCATGTTCCTGGCGCATTCAAAGCACTTGGGAGAAATAAGCCACAAGGGAGAAATGGCATACCAAGACAGCTGCTTGTCTTTGCAGACTCTACTCCAGTTCTAGCCCAAAGCTACCAACAGATATGCAAAACAAAACCATAGCCCACAGATTGGAAATGCTCAATATACGTCCCATTCCCGGCCACGAAAGCCTTCGACGTCACAATATAGACATTTATTGTATATGTATCAAGAACTGTCCACGTTGGGTTCAGGAAAAGAAGAGGCACTAGGAATCATATCGCAAAAACACGCCGGGTAATGGAGCCTACCAATGGATTTCAGTGCTTTATAAATTAGAGCAAACTGATTGTCTATGAAAAACTATGGATCACTGTGAAAGAAATGGATGTGCCACAACATTTGGTTGTTCTGATGCATATAACGTTTACTCAGGCGACTGTTAGGGACATAATACATAGAAACAGAACGGTTTCTAATTGGAAAAGGGGTCAGGCAAGGCTGCATTTTATCACTGCTTAACCTGGTATCCGTTGGCAGTTTCTCATCTAGGTACAAACCAGGGCTGACCCTGCTTTGCTTCTAGGATTTGGTGCCTTGAGGGTATATCTATAATAAACAACGGTCAAATTTGGAACATCATTGCATAGCATAAGACACCAAAAATGAATCGTCCGTGTCTCAACATTCAATGTGATTTCCCCCCTAATTCCCCACAGTGTAGCATATCCAAGTTCACTGATATTGCTATTATCAATTACAGTACTATTGGTGACCGCCACCATTCCTATAACTCTGCTCATGGGTTGTGGAATGAAGCGGTCAATGTCCTTTGCAAAATTCCCACTTCATTTTGCTACTTGTAGTCGCTATCAAAGGAGATGGAAAGATCACGTACCTTTCTTTTGGCGTTTTGCTTCCCGCTTTCGAAGGAATGCCAGGGTTACATTCGTTCTTTCCTTGCAAAGTACCAATAACAGGCACCGAGAGAAGTCCCTCATCCGTCAATTGTGTGGTTCCACATCGCAGCAACCTTTTGCACCTTTTGTCTATGTTGCATGGATCAGGCGCTTAAAACTCTATGCTACAACCATGGCTGGGTTTAAAATCGCACATCTTCGTTCGGACATGGAAGGAAAAAATGCAAAAGAAATTAAAATGTTTTAACAAATGTCTCCATAAGCAGAGATAGGGCAAGGTGGAGAACTATGTAGAGATACACCTTTCAAGGTAGGGAATGGGTCAGGTTTCCAAAGGGAACGAAAGGAAGGCACAAGTGTGTGTGTGTGTTTGTGCCAGGATGATGATAGAAATTGGAGGCTAGTTGCATGAGAAGAAGTTAAGCTTCTTTGCAAAGGCATTTCGTTCCCCTTGAAGAAGAGGAGGGGGAAACATGTTTCAATTGGGAGGAAGTCCGCAATGATCATTTTTGGCGACAGGTTCTTGGCGTCGGGCCTTGGCATACCCAACATGGTTTCAACTTGAGAGAGAAAGTGGGCAAAGGCTACCCGTCGGTCTCATTCCCTCTTTGCTTTGGCCAAAGGGCAAAGCTAGAGGGGACCTTAAATGTTGTGATAGTTGTCATTTGCCATCAAGGTGGCTTCCAACTTGAGAGTCAAGGAAGAAACTGCAAAGGCAGGTTTACGGCTGGACCTGAAGGAAACCAAATAATGGGCTCGTACAGACAGGCCAAAATAAAGCTGCTTTGGGTCACTTTGGAAGTATGCATGCGTCCTAAGAAGCCGGAAGCCGTGCCAAAGCCATGCTCCAGTCCTAGGTTGCAGCTTCCAGCCTCTTAGGACACATGCATCATTTAAACAGCATATCTCCAAAGTGACCCGAAGCAGCTTTATTTTGGCCTGTCTGTAAGGAGCCAATGATAATAATAATGTGTAAATGACCAACAGGATAGGAGTGTGTGCATTTTTGCGGAGAGTGCATCCGTCCGTGCATCTCAGTCTCAGTTGTGGGTCTCCGGCAAAAGTTACTTGGCACGACCAAGACCCGCTTTTCAACGTCGCGTCCTTGACGCGGCTGCTGCCACGCAGAGCAGATTAACACGGCCGAAACAAAGGCCATCTTGTTCTAGCTCAGAAAGACTATGTGCAGCTCGGAAATCCTTTTCCTCGAGACCGATGGCAGGGAGCTTTGAAAGCCACAGAGGAGACTCACTGGTGGGACCAGATACAACACGAAGTGCTCCTTTTCGCATTCATGGCCATGGCATGATACTTCGTCCCAATCCTTTCAGGGCTGTTATTGTTATTTGATACCAAGTCGACTTGATAGTGAGCAACATGGAGATCAAGTCCTTTCTCTGAAGATGCCAAAGCCACAGATGCTGGTGAAACGTCAAGAATAAATTCTTCTAGAACATGGCCACAGAGCCCGAAAAACCCACAAAAAACTATAGTGATGGCAATTGTTTTTGTTACTGTGTGCCTTCAATTCATTTCTGACTTAGGGCGACCCTAAAGCAAACCGACGATGGGGTTTTCTTGGTCAGGTTTGTTGCCCAGATTTGTTTGCCATTGAGGATGAGAGAGTGTGACTTACTGCCCAAGGTCTCCCAATGGGTTTCATGGCCATGCGGGGACTCGAACCCTGGTTTCCAGAGTCGTATTCCCACACGCAAACCACAATGCACCATGCGTACTCTCTAGTTGTGAGCAAAACAACGGTCGAAATTAAAATTGTACCTTTAAATTGTAATGATAATGCGCACACAGCCTAATGTGGCAAAGTACAAGTACAAGAACATCCAAACTCCACACATACATATATGTACATATATACAGACATATATATATGTATATATGTGGATGTTATTATAGTTTCTTGGGGTAAAAGTGAACATTTGATGAGAGGTGAGGTTTTATGTTCAAAACAAGCCACCAAGGGTTTCCTCTGAGGGAAATAAGGACGCGCATGCGCCCTTTGTCCCCAGAAGGAAGACAAAATGGCGGCCGGGGGCCTTGCCTCGATGCACTCCAACCCCCATGATGCATCGCAGCGAGGCCAGAGCGCGCGCATGCGCAGTTGGAAACCCGATACATCCGGTGTTCTGTCTGATCAGAAGGCCGGAGCAGCGGTGGCAACGGAGGCTGAGAGCGAGCGATCGCCGTCGTTTCCTTGGCAACGGCGAGGTGAGAGCCCTTGGGCCTGCTGTCGCCTCCTCTTGGAGCAGGGGATGATGGGAGCTGTAGTCCCTGGGGGTTGGATCTCTAGCCATCAGGCGCCCTTCTGGGTTTGTTGGATGCTGTTGTTGTTGTTGTTGTTGTTTCTCTGAGGCTGAGAGAGTGTGATTGCCCAGGTCATCAAGTGGGTTTCAAGGCTGAGCTGGGAACCCTGATGTCCAGAGTCATAGTCCTCCAAGTCCCCCATAGTCCTCAGAGTCCTCCCGAATCAGAGTCCTCCAGAGTCATTGTCCTCCAGGGTCCTTCAGAATCAGAGTCCTCCAGAGTCATTGTCCTCCAGAATCAAGAGTCCTCCATCGTCCTCCAGTGTCATAGTCCTCCAAGTCCTTCCATAGTCCTCAAGAATCCTCCATGATCCTTCAGAATTAGAGTCCTCCAGAGTCATAGTCCTCCAAGCCCCCCCATAGTCCTCAGAGACAGTCCTCCATGGTCCTCCAGAGTCACAGTCCTCCATAATACTCAGTCATAGTCAGAGTCCTGAGAGTCCTAGTCCTCCATAGCCCTGTTTAAATACTTGAAGGGATGTCACATTGAGGAGGGAGCGAGCTTGTTTTCTGCTGCTCCAGAGAACAGGACACAAATGGATCCAAGCTACAGGAAAAGAGATTCCTATAGGTCCTTAACAGAGTTCCTATAGGGAGCTCCTGAACTTCCTGGAAGTAAGACCTGTTCAACAGTAGAAGAAGCTGCTTGAATGGAGGATGACAGAGTCTCCTTCTTTGGAAGCTTTTAAAGAGAGGCTGGATGGCCGTCTATCACAGCGAAAGGAAGCAAGGCTGGATGAGTGGTTTTCTTCAAGAGCTATGCTTGGCTATAGTGACCCATCGGAAAGCAAAGGCATAACTATCTCAGCCATCCCCGTATATTTCAGATCTCAGGATTATGGATAAGGGATGCTCAACCCATAATGTATGCCTTTACAACATATATGCCTTTATCCCTCTGGTGTAACATTTCATGGTTCACTTTCCCCGCTCTTTTCCCGTTGCAGACCTGACGCGTTCCCATTGCCGAAGATGAACCGTTGAACCATCCCGAAGCTCCTGCTCCTCTTTGGGTCCGTGGGTGGAAAACCCTCTCAAAATGGCCACCTCGCCAGGGACCTCCGTTGGGCCTCCTCCTCCGGACCCCGGTGTGGCGGTCTGGGAATGGCAGGACGAACTCGGCCGCTGGAGGCCCTACCGCAGCGCCGTGTGCGGCTACATCGAGCAGTCGTTCCAGGCCCTCGCGGCGAAGGGACGGCGGTCGCTGGGGACTTGGCCGGTCAGCGGCAGCATCCCTTTAGGGCAAGCGGATCCAGCGCTGGCACCGTACATCATCGACCTACCTAGTCTGACGCAGTTCCGACAAGATACGGGTAAGATACGCCACGGCTGCGTCGCTGGCTAAGTCATTTCTTGGTAGCCTGATTTCTCCATCGCCGGCAGCCGATTTCGGAGCTCTTCCTCTAGTTCATCTCTGTTTTTCTGGGAAGGTATTCAGAAGCTCAGGAAGGGAAGCTTCCTGCCATTCTCCCCGGTTTCCTATGAAGATCCCAGATTGTCTGTCTGGCAGCTGAGATAAAAAGGGGTCAGATAGTTTCACAGGCGGATGTTTTCCTCTCCGATTCTTTTAATATCTCTTGGTGCGTTGTAGAAATCGAGTGCCAAATAAAAACAGTAAGATACAGAAAGCTTGCCTTTAAAGAGCAGAAAAGCAGGATTAGAACCAAAATAAACTTGAGGAGTATTTCATGGCTGTTACAGCATGATTTAACGGGTTGAATATTAGACTCCGGGAGTCCAGGGTTCGCATTGCGACCTTAGGCAAGTCCCATTCTCTCAGCCTCGGGAAGGCAATGGCAAACGTTCTCTGAACGAATCTTGCCAAGAAAACCCTAACATAGATTTGACATGTATCCGGAGCAAGTAGTTTGAGCATTCGATTCTGGAAGACCAGCATTCAAATCCCTACTCAGTCATCTCTTTCAGCCTCAAGAGGATGGTCATGGCAAACTCCGGTCTGAACAAATCCGGACAACAGAACCCCGTGATTTTCACCTGAAGTCCAAAAGTTGCCCCCAAGGCTACAGAATGGCCTGTGGGTCCATGCGTGGCACTATCACCTCTTTTGGAGTCCAAATCCAGTTGTTAGTCGTACCCTTGCCTTTCCATTTTAGCAGTTGATTCAAGTGGGTGCACTCTAGCAGACACTAGTAGTTGGGTTTTAGTAGTTCCCATGTACAGTAGTTTCTTTCCTCATACGCTTTGCCTGTTTCTTCTCTCCTCACAGGGACCATGCGCTCTGTGCGCAGGCATGTCTTCCAGCTGGATTCGGCGGCCGGGCAAGGCGTCGTCTGGGAGTGGCAGAACGACGAAGGGGGCTGGTTCCCTTACGAGATGAACGTTTGCGTCTACTTGGAGCAAGCCTTTGCCTTCAAGAGCCCCCAAGTGGACCTCGGCCCCTTTGGCTACAACTATGGGATCGATTTTGCCTCACTTACTCAGACCAACCAAACCACCGGCTACCAGCGGCGGATCCAGAGGCGTGTGGACTCACCCTACCCGGTTGCCACAGCCACAGGGCCATCTCATTCGGGGCCGACGTGTTCCTGCCAACAGTGCCTTCTGAACAGCGGGACCGGACCCATCACTACCCGTTATCGGCACTCCATGGTCAACCTCCCTGGTCCCTCGGCCGGAACTGGACCCAGGCCCTTTGCTGGGGTACAGGGGGCTGCCGGCAGGACAGCTGGTCTCGGTTATTCTCAGACGGGCTTCGTGCCTTACAACAAGCCCACCATTTCTGGAGCCCGGTCAATGCCGAAGTTGAATGTTCAGAGTTTAGGGGTAGCACCGCAACCGCCAGCTGTCAGTGGGCCGAGTCTGACGCATGGAGCATCCAAAGGAGTCAGGTATGCTATATTGGGAGAGGTCGAGTATCAGTGGGATTTATGTAGCGGTTGACTTGAACATTTAGCTCAAGTATGAGTTAGTGATATCTATTCATCCCATCCCTGAATCAGGGTGGATAATGTTGTTATTTGTCTTGCTCCTCCATGGAAAGTGAGTTGGTCACCCCCCTCGCAGACAAGTCAAACATTTCTGACAAACACTCAAAGAATGAGGGCTATAAAACACTGAGCTGGCTTTACCTACCTAACCCTTCTTGCAGTTAATGGTGTGAGCCATAAAACCCTGTTTGCCGTGTCTAACAAGGCAGGATGGCCTGTGTTTATCTTTACAATGGAATTCCCCTCCCTGGCTCCTCACATTGCCTTGACACAATTCGAATGAATTACTAAGGCATTGTTATTTTTATGACTTCAGCAAAAACAAACCCCAATGTTCTGAACTTCGGATTTTCTCACCGGTGATCCACCGTTTTGCTTCTTCTGCAAATGGGATGCCTATAAATCCTCACTCTGGTCAAGCAGGTTTGAGAAAACCATATGTTTCGCAAACGGGAATGAGCAATAAAATACAATGTCCCCAAAACCCACCCACCCACCATAACCAATAAATCATAACTGTAAACTAAACCAATAGTAACCAATAAATCAAGCTTGCAAACTGAAAAGGGCAGGGAGATGAGTCTTCAAGGCCAGAACAAATTGGTGCGCCCATGCTCAAACAACTCAAGGGATATAGCTGGCGCACTATATAGTTTATAAACCTGGATATAAAAACACCAGATCCCTTTGTGTCGGGGAGCAGTCTTTGAAAGCGACGCTCACGTTTGGGAACAAGGGAGTTGCTTTGAGCCATGGAAAGAACGGTTTCAACACCAAGAGACAGTCCCTGGGCACGGTGTCAGCCTTTCCTATGGCATAATAGTCTCCCCTCGGAAGTGTGCAATTACTTCTGTCTGGGGTTGCATACTTGCAGCTCATAAAACCCTAATATACACAATTAGAGGAAATCTGAGCACGCAGCCATTGCTGTCCTTTTCTCAGGCAGTGTTGTTCAGTCCTTCCTCCGCTCGCTCTTCTGTCCCACAACCCTAGATTACAACATTCCTACCTGTATACCCCAGTTGGCCAGCGCACATCTTCTCTTGTTCGCAGTCTGTATTTACTACATCGGGAAATGCTGATTCCTGCGGCACAGCGAAGCTTGGGAGAGTGCCCCCTAAAAAGAAGAAATGAAAAGAGGAAAGCGATGGGATGCTCTTAAAGACATGGGAGCACCACTGTGTTTGATTGTCCTGATGCGCAGCTTGTACTCAGGACAAGCTGCCATCAGAATGGAATAAAGAGAAACAGAATGGTTCCTAATCTGAAAAAGGGTCAGGCAAGGCTGTATAGTATCATAAAACCCCATTGATTCAGGCTGTATGCATAAAATATTGTACGCACAGAATGCTTAGACCCAGAGGCAGAAGAACATTGGAGGAAGGGGCATTGATAACCTCAGAGGCAGCACAAGACCAAGGGCAGCGCTGTCCTCACCCCACCTTAAATCGTGGGAGGAATTCCTATTAATGGTCAGTGATGCAGATGTGTTCATTTTGAACGATTTGCACACCTCGCAACATTCAGATTTCCTTTGGGCCAAACCTGGATCTTGTGGGTTTTTCGGGCTATGGATGCCGGCCATGAAAGCCTTCGACTTCCCAAACCTGGATTACCTGGAGAAAAGAATGAAGATATATCACTTTGTGTGGGGGAGCGTAGCCCAGAGTATGCTGTGTCTCCTTAATGCGTATTTCCTGACGTTATCCATTTTCAAAACATTCCCAATCACATTTCCCCCTGCTTTTGTCTCCTCAGTATCCCAAAGCTGCCGGTGAGCATGTCCAGACCCAGCAAAGTGAGCCAAGCCCTCGCAGGTAACCTAACCTCTGCAATCTCCGATCTTTTTCCTAGGTGGCTTGCACTGTCCACACTTTCCTCGAGTTGCAGATATGTATATATCACTCACCCAAACATGTCAAAGCAATGTACACCAGTGAAATGCTTCTCTGCACCATGCACCATGGGCCTTCACATCTCTATGCTTCCCTCTACTGAATTGTTTCCTTCCCTCTTGTGTTTGCTTGGTGTTTCTCTGTGTTGTATTTCCCTCCCTTCCCCTGGAATCAAGGTTTTGGGTGTTTTTGGTTTTGTTTAAAACTTTTAATTTCCTCATCGCTCATATGATGCCCATGTCTTCCCTGTCCTTTCCCCATCCCTTTCCCCCCGACCCCATGCATGACCGCCCCATCTTCCCTGTAGGCATGATGGCCTTTCTGATGTCAGTCCCTGGACTACCTGCGCAGCTAACCCAGGCACTTCCGTCCGTCCGAGCCTATAGAGCCTCTAAAAAACACTCCTCCGTTAAGGACAGGAGGAGAGCGCCCTTCAAAGGTAGCTCACGCGCTTGGACCGCCTTCCTGCGCTGCCTCTCCTGCCTGCTCTCCTTCTCTTCCTTTTCTCTCTGGTGTCTCTTTCCAGTGTTCTGCCAGCTAAAACAAATGGTGTTTTTCCCACTCTCACAAGGGCATTGGACCCCAGCAAATGTGGAAGACCCACTGTATTTACACTTCGCATATCATGGGTGGGGAGCCTGTAGTTCTCCTGATTTCTTGGACTTCAACTCCCATCAGCCCTACCTAGCATAAATCTGCTCCCTAGAAGAAATGCTTCCTTACCTTGTGTTGTCCCATCTCCCAAAGGCTCCCCTTTTGCAGATCTTACCTTCCCATCCTTGCGGTTGGGTCCTTCTCTGTGCGGCGCCTCGGCAGAAGGGAGGAACTGACCATTCCCGGTTTGTAGCTTCGAAGGAATGGCTTGTTCTCGAAGCGGCTGCCCAGAAAGCTACCTTTGCCGCTGGATTCACTTTCTAGCCACCACTAACCATTTCTCCTTGACTGGTCTTACTAATCCGTCTGAGACTCCTGTTCCTGTTAATTCCATCTCTTCTTGCTCGGATGATGGTTTGATGTGGATTGACATCTCCCTCTTTCTCTTTCTCCCTCTCAGGTGGCACCCTCAGCCCAGAAGAGGTGGTCAAGAGGTATTTCCAAGAGCTGAAGACACCCCCGGCGGATGAGGTGAGTTAGCGGGGCCCGCAAATTGGAAAAGGTTCCTTTTTTGGACTGTCACGCCCAGCATCCCAAGCTTCAGTGGAATTGGGGAGAGCACTGACACACTCTTTCCGCCTTGTTTTCCCAGGACTGCATCATCTGTATGGAAAAACTGAGCTCTCCTTCAGGCTACAGTGATTCATGTGAAAGCAAGACCATCCAGCCGGGGAACATAGGAAGACTGGACAAGTGCAGCCACGCTTTCCACCTGCTCTGCGTCCTGGCCATGTATACCAGTGGCAACAAGGTACAGGGGAAAGTGTTTGGAGAGAGCATAGGGTCATTGCTGGGAGCAAAGTTGGACACCATTCATAGAAGACGTCTCTCTCTGTGTAGTATGTGCCTTTGAGTTGCCTGTCAAATTAAATGTGTTTTCTTAGGCAAGGAATACTCTGGCCAATTCCTGCTCCTCTTGGAGTGCCACAAATGCAGACATAGCTCAGAGGCTAGGTAGACATTTTTGTGTGTCTACCTTTGTTTGTTTTCATTACTTCACAGCAAATTTGAATTATCTGGAGCTGGGCCTCTCTGTTTCTGTTACCAAATGCAGTGCTTCAGTTAGGGTCAGGGATGGATAACATGGCCATGTAAAAGCTCTATCTTCTGAATGCCTTTGGAAGAACCTGCTGGAGTGCGTGAATGTTTTTTGTTCAGTCCACCATCTCTTTGAAAGCAGACATGGAAGATTCTCATCACTCCACTCCTTTATTTTCAAATTCCAGGACGGCAGCTTGCAGTGTCCCTCTTGCAAGACCATTTACGGAGAGAAGACAGGCACGCAACCCAACGGGAAGATGGACGTCGCCACTTTCCCGGAGTCCCTCCCAGGACACGAGGGCTGTGGGTCCATACAAATCATGTACTACATCAAGAAGGGCATACAGGTGAGGAAAGCGTCAGTGCCAAAACACTCCCTTGCAAGAAGGCAGGGTGGCAAACATAGATAACAAGGATTCCACAACCCTTTGTAAGTTGAAGCGCTAAGGGTCAAAATCCCTGGCTGGAAGGATCGGGTAGGAGATGAGGATGAAGTTACTTTTAGTCTCTCAATTTCGAAGGGCTGCTGTTAGACAGAAGGAGACATGGCTGGGGAAACACCCATGGGTGCAAATCTGGCTGTCCTGGAGAGCTGAGTTAAGGCCTCCCCAGATGATTATCTCCCCTTCCCTTGAACACTATATTTAAGTGGTTTTCCAGTCTTCCTATTCTGAAAGGTTGAAATGCTTCTCCTAAGGTTTTGTTAACAGGCAAATGACTGGGTACAGACATACCCTGAGAGCCAGCATAATATAGTGGTTTGAGCACTGGACTCTGGAGAGCAGGGTACGATTCTCCGCTCAGGCATGAAGTCCCACCTTGGGCAAGTCACGCTTTCTCAGCCTCAGAAGATAGCAATAGCTTCTAGAATGTTCCAGCATCTAAACCAGGCTACTTGGATCGATGAGATTTTTTTCTGTTGTCGTATTTTTCAGGGTCCGGAGCATCCCAACCCAGGGCTCCCATACACAGCAAGAGGCTTTCCGCGTTACTGTTACCTCCCAGATAATGACAAAGGAAGAAAGGTACTGTGGGGCTAATGAAGGTGGCACACCTGTGACAGCCATCTTTTGGTGGACGTAATGGGTTTGTCCCTCTAGTAGGGCTTTCTGGCCTGACAAAATCATGTAAATTAAGTGAATCGGTTTGACTCACTTTCCTCAGTCACGGGGTTCATTGAAGTTGTTATGACACTGGAAAGGATATCTTTTCCCTTGCCATTACGTTGCATTCCCTACCTGGGTCTTGGCTCGGTGAAGTTAACATCACAAAGACAGGCTTGACCAAAAAGGATTGCGAGAGACCATTTACAGTCAATGAAAGAGCTTTATACTGTCAAGAGAGCAAGCTTTCCAACTCTTTGTTCCATTGTTTCTTTGGCTGGCAATCAAAAAAGAATTTGTGTGAATAGAGCAAAATCCTATAGAGATTGCAAGAAACCTGGAGAAGAGAAGGTTAAGTAAGAGGTGATATGGTAGCCCTGTTTAAATGTTTGAAGGGATGTCATATTGAGGAGGGAGTGAGCTTGTTTTCTGCTGCTCCAGAGAACAGGACCTGGAGCAATAGATGCAAGCTCCAGGAAAAGAGATTCCATCTCAACATTAGGAGGAGCTTCCTAAGTGCTTTTTGATGGAGGAACACACTCCCTCAGAGTGATGGAGGTCTTTAAGCAGAGGCTGGGTGGCCATCTGTCAATGGGGATGCTTTGATTGACAGTTCCTGCATGGCAGAATGGGGTTGGGCTGGATGGCCCTTGGGGTCTCTCCTAACCCTATGATTC
>NC_056532.1:3360033-3450581 GCF_019175285.1 Sceloporus undulatus | reverse complement strand
AATAATAATAATAATAATAATAATAATAATAATAATAATAATAATAATAATTGGAGAGGCACAGATACCTAAGAGGGGCATCTCCAGCTGGCTATGGTTAGGAAAGACCACCCCATGGGAAGTGTAAGAACCAGCCATGGATGATGCAGGCTTAAAAAAAAGGAGCCCAGAGAGGAACATGTCCCACTGGATTTTTGTTTGTCCATGCCATCTGAGAAAGCTCATACCTTTGTTCTTCCCCGCCAGGTGCTGGAGCTGTTGAAGGTGGCCTGGAGGAGGCGTTTGATCTTTACCGTCGGGACGTCCAGCACGACAGGCGAGAGCAACACCGTGGTGTGGAACGAGATCCACCACAAGACGGAAATGCACTCCAACGTCTCAGGCCACGGCTACCCAGACCCCAACTACCTGGACAATGTGCTGGCGGAGCTGGCAGCTCAGGGCGTCACAGAGGACTGCTTGATGCCCTGAGTCCGCAGGCCTCCGTGGGTGCGTTTCTCAAGGGCTGGCCTTGGCTCCGTCGCTACAGACAGCTATCCCCGTTGCCTTAAGTACGCTTGGCCCATTTCTTCTGAGCAATAATAGTCTCTGGGAACATCCGCCTCGGTTGCAGGGAGAACGTTTACACAAGACATATGTATAGACACACGCCGTGTTTTTAATCTTGATACGAGGGCTTCCGGTCCCGGATCCAACCTGAATGTACGCAAGCGGACCTTTCCCTTTCCCTGTCGGTGGAAATGCATAAAAGAACCGTGGCTTAACTCGCATCTTGTCTCCTTCCAGTATGTTGCTGGGTGTGAGATATAACAATCCCAAGTACCCAGAAGGTGTGGAAACACATCCCTGTTGTGGGTTTGGTTTTGCCATCCTCTCTCCACAAAAATCATGTGCTCCTTTCACGTAGTAAGAAAAGTATGTGCCTTCAATAGCCTGGTGATTTATAGAGACCCCATTAATTTCATAGGGTTTTCTTAGGTGAGTAAAAGTCAGAGGCGGCTTGCTGTTGGCTTCCTCTGAAATATAGCCTACAGCTCCTGATATTCCAAGTACTTAGCTTCCAAGATAGATGGGAAATGGTGTCTTCAGGGTGTTTATGTGGGGCTACTCACTGAGGTTAAATGTCTTCCCTCTACCTCCTGTAAGAGGGATTTCCCCTGCCTGCCTATGGTGAACATAGTAGGCCTTTTCATGCGCAAAGGAAGTAAGGGTTGCAGTCTGATGACCTGTGAAAGCTATTTGCACAGAAGTCTTTTTTACGAAGATAAGACTACAGTAGACCCTTGTTATCCGCTGGGGTTTGGTTCCAAGATCCCCCGTGGACAACAAAATCCATGGATGCTCAAGTCCCGTTAAATATAATGACAAAACGCAAAATGATGTCCCTTATTAAAAAATGGAAAATCAAGGTTTGATATTTGAAATGTATACTTCTTTTTGAACACTTTCAAACCGCGGATGCTTGAATCCGTGTATAAGAAATCCGTGTGTAAGAAGGGCCGGCTGTAATTTAATTCTGCATTATTTTGTTTTGCCTGACATTGTCAGTTGTGTAGAGCTGCTCAGTAAAGCCATATGTTTCCCACCCATGGTCTTCTGAGATGTTTAATGGATTTGCCTACACACATTTCAGTCGGCGTCACCAAAGCCATAAGGGCTGGAAACTCAGGAATACCAAACAATGTGATTCTCAGTGTTCGAAATTTTACGGTCACCATCACGGTCTGTGTTTTTTCTGCTACCCAGTTGCAGCATATGTACATCCTAATCATCAGGGATGAGCTGGTTAATGGGGTGAATATAGTGGGATCCTTAGATGGGACTGACCATGTTCTCCTAGAGTTTGTTATACAGCGGAAAGGAAAAGCCACACTATTCTGCTTTGGTTAGGCCTCACCTGGAATAATCCTATGTCCAGTTCTGGGCCTCGCAATTCAAAAAGGATGTTGAGAAGCTGGAGCATGTCCCAAGGAAGGTGACCAAAATGGTGCAGGGTCCGGAAACCATGAAGCCCTATGAGGATCAACTTAGGGAGCTGGGTATGTTTAGCCTGGAGAAGAGAAGGTTCAGAGGTTAAGACAACATGAAAAACATTAAAATACAATAATATCCCACAAACCCACCCACCTACAATAAAAAATTACTATTAAATGATTTAAAAATTAATTAAGTATGATCGTCCTGTTTTAAGTACACTATTTGTAAGGGTGTTATTTTGAAGGGGGGATATTTAACCTTTGCTGCCAGGAAAATCTGGTGCCAAACAACCTACAAATACCATAATTCCACAGGATCTGAGCCAAGGCTGTTTAAGCAGTGTCAAAAGGATCATTTCTGCAGTGCGGATACAGCCATCTCTGTTTGAAGGAACTGAAGAAGAGCAAACAACAACAACAACAACAACAACAATATTTACAGTGGTCCCTTCACTGGGGTTTAGTTCCAGGACCCTCCATGGATAACTAAATCTGTGGATATTCAACTCCCATTCAATACAATGACACAGTAAGATGGTGTCCCTTGTATAATATGACAAAAGCAAGGTTTGTTTTTTGGAACTGTTATATTTAAAATCCCTTATAACAATAAAATACAGAAACAGAATCACACTGTGACAAGTCGACATAGTTTAAATTATTTTATTTATTGGGGTGAGTTTTGTCCGCTGCTTCATTGAAATAGTGGAGTCATGGGCCCATGGCAGACCCCAGAAGTAATGGGGCTGTCGCTGGGGGCACTAAAAATGGTTGCGGTGTCTCTGTTTGCCACCACTTTAGAGGTCCGAAGTTGCCTGGATGTCGCTCAGGCGACAGGGATTGACGGCAGCCATTTTGTGCTCCCAGGGTCCTTGGTGCGAGTTTGGCGCCCGGGGTGGAGTTGGTGTTTTTGGTTGCGGAATCGCAAAAGATATCCTTTGGCCTCTTATCATCTGGATTGGGTTCCAACTCCAGGCGCGGATGAGACGCTCGTCCAAGTCCACAAGCCGAAATCTGGTGCGCCTCTTCCTCGCGTTTCTCTCTAGTGGCATAGTGGTCAGGATCCGGGTCACTTCGGCCATCGTGGTGGATACGTTTTGGAGGTGCAGAGTTGTTTCCAGAAGCAGCTGGGGTTGAAATCATATAAAGCAGGGATAGGCAACCTTTTTGAGCTGGGAACCGGGTTGCTGTCCCTCAGACAACTGGGGGGGCCGAACTCAAAATGGTGCCCGGAGCGGCACGGAAGCTGCGGTGGGGGCGGCAATTGGCAGCAGGACTGGGCTGGGGCCGGTCCCAAGGCCTCGCCGGGCCGGATCCAGTCCGTGGGCTGTAGGTTGCCGACCCCTGATATACAGGATAATAAGGAGGCTCACGGTGGACGTAAAAATATAACAATACAAGTAGAAGTAAAACCCAACAACTTAAAAAATCTCATATAAATAATAAATCAATGCAATCTTCACTTGACACAGAGGCCAATTCCCTGGTGCTTTGCAAGTTGTGCGCCGCTGAGTGTTGCCAAATGGCTTCCCTGCGCAATGAGGAGCCACCACCATTAGAGGCCACGCTCTGAATCTTGTCCGCCGCGCCACTGTAATATTATTATTATTATTAACCTTTATTTATGAAGCGCTGTAAATTTACACAGCGCTGTACATACAATCTTTTAGTTAGACGATTCCCTGCCCTCGGGCTTACAATCTAAAAAGACATGAACACAGAAGGAGAAGGGAGTGGTGACGGGAAAGGGTAAGAGGTCCAGCAGTTCCTCTCTACCTCCAAGGCCTGGACCAAGGCAGATGGACTGGAGGGAGGGCTTGGCTTCATAATGGATGGTTAATTGTTTTCCAGGGAAAATACATACTCTCAAGTAGGATAATACATATACAGTACATAGCAATACAGGAAATGGTTCAATAAACAGGCACCACAAGAACATCAAATACTGGAGTTGGGGGACCATGACAGATCCCAAAAGTACTGTGAGTATCTCTGGCGGCACTAATGGTGGTTGCGGTGCCCGTTTGCCGCCGCCTTAGATATCCAAAGTTGCCTGGTGATTGGGATTGACGGCAGCCATTTTGTTCTCCGAGGGTCTTTGGCGTGAGTTTGGTGTTTTTGTGGCGGAGTCGCAAAACATATCTTCTGGCTTCTTATCATCGGGATTGGGCTCCAACTCCAGGCATGGATGAGATACTCATCCAAGTTCACCGGTTGTCTCTAGAAGCCGAAATCTGGCGCAACTCCTTGTGATGTTTCTCCCTGGCGGCATAGTGATCAGGATCTGGGTCACTTGGGGCGTCAGGGCGAATACGTTGCTTTGAGAAGCTGGGGTTTAAATAAGTGCAATCTTTGCTCGACGCGGAGGCCAATTCCCTGGCGCTTCATGAAATGTGCGCCGCTGTCGCCAAATGTCTCCCCTCAAATACGCTGTGAGACGAGGCACCTCCATCACTTGAGGACACACTCTGAATTTTGTCCATCGCTCCATTGAAATAGTGGAAGTACTGGGGCTACCTCTGGCGGTGCTAATGGTGGTGGCGGCGTCCCTGTTTGCCGCCGCTTTAGAGGTCCGAAGTTGCCTGGATGTCGCTCAGGTGATAGGGATCAATGGCGGCCATTTTGTGGGTCCTTGGCGTGAGTTTGGCGTTGGGTTCCGGCGCTCAGAAATGGAGTCCCTACATTGGGAGAAAAGCGAGATATTAAGTAAATGCAATAATACTAAAGTACAGTAATAACAATAATGGAGGTTGTTCCTGAAGGGGAGGCCCACCTTGCCTCCTGGGCTCTGAATTGACAGTGGGAAGATGGCCGTCCCTTCGCTCGCTCCGCCTGGAAGACACAAAAGATGGCCAAGTGGTTTACTCCAAAACAAAGAAATGAGAAATAGTAAAATAAAAAGGAGGAGGAGGAGGTTATTAACCCACTTTTGTTCCAACAATGGGGCTGAAAACACACACATATAAAAATGGAGCCTTAGCCTGACATTAATCTAGCCCTGGCGCCATGGCCCTAGCTAGGCCTCTTTGCGCCTGCGCAAAACCCTGAAGCTGGCGAGGAACCGTCCACTCTCATCTATATATGTCTATCTCAGTTCTGTTCCCGCTGTGAAGTCGAAGGCTTTTCTCTCTGTTCGCGAGACCCTGAAACTAAGGAGCGGCCTTTCACTCTGTACTCTTTCATACCTCTATATAAAACCTGCCGCGGTGGCTTCTGGGAGTCGTAGTCCGCCCCTTCTGCAAAGACGGTTCCCGGGGCCTGTTTTCCCTCCGATGATGGCGGCGGGGGGCTTGGGGGAGCGTTGGTGGGCGCAGCTGCCGCAGCACGCCGCCCTGTGCCGCCTCAGGGACCAGGCCCAAACCCAGGCCCAGGCCCAGGCCCAGGCCCAGGCCAGTCCCGAAGCCTCGGAGCAACTCAAGGCAGCCCCTCTCCCTCGGGACCTGATGCTGGGCCTGGGCTCGGAGCTCTTCCTCTGGGACGCCGAGAGGGCCGCCTTCTACGTCCTCGGCCTCCGGGGCCTGGGCGACGAGCCCGAAGGACTAGGCCGCTACCAGGTGCTGCTCCTGAAAGGAGGACTACAACTCCCAGAATCCCCCTCTAGCAGTTATAGTTCTCCTCCTAAAGAGGCTTGGTTTCTCCTTCGGGGTTGGCCTCGGCCTATTTATTATTATTATTATTATTATTATTATTATTATTATTAGATTTTTCATACAGGGGTTTGTCCTCAAGCAATTATTATTATTATTAATTTATTATTATTATCATCATCATCATCATCATCATCATCATCATTATATTTATCCTGCAGGGTTGTCCTCAACCTATTAATATATTATTATCATTATCAACCTATTATTATTATTATTATTATTATTATTATTATTATTATATTTATCCTGCAGGGTTGTCCTTGATTTCTTCTTCTTATTATTATTATTATTGCCGACCTATTGGTTGTCATTGACCTCTTATTATTATTATTATTATTATTAACATTATCATTATTATATTTATCCTGCAGGGTTGTTCTTGATCTATTATTATTATTATTATTATTATTATTATTATTATTATTGCCCCCTTATTATTATTATTATTATTATTATTATTATTATTATTAACAATTTATTATTATATTAACGTAATATTATTAATAATTTTAATTTTTATCCCGCCTCTCCCTAGGGATCGCGGTGGGTTACGGTAAGAGGAAATAAAACACAAATCATAACATAATCAAAATGATACAATTCCCAACTCTCCGCCAAAAAAAACATCAAATTAAAACAATCCGTTACAAGTTCAAGATTAAAAATTAGTTATAAAGTGATACAGGATCCTGGGGGATGTGTAGCTTTACGAGGCCTTTAAGCCTTTGGAAAGAGGGCTTGTGTGCCTTGCCAAACTATAACTCCCAAGATGCCCTAGCGCTTGAAGCAATGTCAAACTGCATTACAATCGGCCCTCTGTATATATATATATATATATATATATCCCATGGATTCCTGTCCACAGCTTGATTCCCCCAAAATATAAGTTCCAAAATACTTTCTCAAGCTGCACAAGCTTGAATAAAGAGGACTAATGCTATAAGAAGACATAGTCCCTAGCAGCTGCAACAACGGCCCAATCCACACTGCAGAAATAACCTGGTTTGAGACCGCTTTAACAGCCCTGGCTCAATGCTAGGAAATCCTGGGAACTGTCATTTTGTGAGACATTGAGCCTTCTCTCTCTGGTGCCACAATCAACCACAATCCCTAGGATTCCCTAACATTGAGCCAGGGCAGTTAAAGCAGTCTCAAACCAGGTTACTTCTGCAGTGTGTTGTTTTGGACCAAGACCTGTAACCATAAGTCAGAAAGGGCTTCGAAGGCACACAGCATCGATGACGAAATACAAGTGATGCGCACTTACTTTAAGATGGGGTTTCTTTTCAAATTATGACGCAAGTCGGAAGTGTTTCTAAACCCATTTTATGTCTTCCATTTCCAGACCTTGCTGTGCATCAATCCGCCCCTTTTCGAGGTCTATCAGGCGGCGCTGAGCCCGACGCAGAAGCATGTGGCGCTCATTGGGACCAAGGGGCTGATGGCGCTGGAGCTGCCCAAACGTTGGGGGAAGAACTCCGAGTTCGAAGGCGGGAAGGCGACCGTGAATTGCAGGTTCGTCTTCCGGTTTGGTCCAATCCTTTGTAATTCTTTCTCTGAGTATTCCTACATTAAGAAGAGCTTCCACATTAGCCAGACTGAACATCTTTCCTTCTGCTGTATTAGACGGTAAACGTAATATGGTTCCATGCTCGAACCGGCTTTCCCTTGCGGTTCTGATGAATTAGAGACATTGTTTTGCTTTGCTTCATCCTTTGGATCCCTTGCCATACGCCCCTAAATTTTACCCTCGACTTATCCATGGTCCATAGCCAAATCCATCATTTTGGCCCCAAAACTTGCTCCTCTGTTGTTGCGGCAACAGAATATAATAATAATTAGCAGTAATAAATGTTGGCGATCCGTGCCACTGGCAGCCCGTTTTTTCAATTGAAACACAGTGCTTTTCACTTCTCAAACCTCTCTCTTCCAGCACTATACCTATCGCCGAAAGGTTCTTCACCAGTTCGACAACTCTGACGCTGAAGCATGCAGCCTGGTTCCCAAGTGAGACCCTGGAGCCCCACGTTGTGCTGTTGACATCTGACAACACAATACGGTAACTTCCGTGCCCTGGACAGTTTGCTTTTAAGCAGAGGAGTGTGGTTTCCCTGTTATTGATCTGATACTGATAGCATAGTGGTGCATTCCTTCATCCCACTGTTCATAAGAGTTAGAAGAGTAAAGTGGCAAAGAGTACGAACTAGAAACCTTTATGGTTTCAAAGCTTGTCTCTGCCACAGACTCACTCAGCCTTGAGCCGCCCCATCTACACTTTAAAACCTGGGGCCTTTGGCATGTGCTCTTACCACTGAGCCGTGGCCCCTTTCACGCAACTTTATAAAGATGTTGCAAAGACGCTTTATTTTTTGGACCAAGTTCTCAGAATCCCCAAACGGTGATAATGTTGGTAAGTGGATTCCAGGAGTTGCATTACAAAAGGTAGCTCCCAGGCTTTGTGGAATGGTTATGGAGACGATCAATGCGCCGACGCGACAAAATCTCCTCTTAATAACTGGAATATGAATGCTTTGAGCAAATAAACTAGCAAGCCTCTAACTGACCATAGTTTATTGTTTCATCTGAACCGAGGAATGAAACAAGGCAGTTGTTAAACCACTTTCAAACTGCGATTCAATATTACCCGATTACCTGGACTGTGGTTTATTTATGTTTAATCCATTTTTGCCTATTAGGATTTACAGCCTGAGTTTGCCTGAGACCCCCGTGAAAGTGATTGCTCTTTCCTCAGCTGCTGATGAGGAGATGCTGAGGCTTAACAAAGGGTAAGATTTATTGCCTCTGGAAACACTGCTGTTGCTTCCTCCCTGGAGGAACTGAGTATGGAGAAACGTACTCCGGACTGAATTGCCTTCCTCCCCTCAGGAGAGGCTACACAGCGTTGATCGGCGAGACGGCTGTGGCTCTTGACTTTGGCCCCCTGACAGCAGTTCCCAAAAGCATTGCTGAGCAGCGAGAGAAAGAGGAGGTGCTGGCATACCCTTTGTACATCTTGTACGAAAATGGGGAGACCTTCCTGACCTACATCAGTCTGGTCCACAGGTAAAGATCTAAACTGTAATTGTGGTTTCTAACATAAGGATGTTAGTCTTTTTTATTTTAACCTAGGTCCCAAACAGAAGGGCCAAAATAAAGCCGCTTTGGGTCACTTTGGAGGTATGCTGTTTAAATGATGCATGCGTCCTAAGAGGCTGGAAGCCGCGCCAAAGCCATGCTTTGGTACTAAGGACTGAAAAGACAGATTCTTTGGATTCGGACAGAAGCGTCTGGTTAACCGCAGTGGGAAACGGCTACAATTCGGGCTCATTTGGAGCTTTGGGTCGGTGTGAAAGTGATACAGAGGTTGGCGATGATAAACAGGTTGTGTCTTGGATTGTTTTAGTGCTGGGAACATTGGCAAGCTGTTGGGTCCGCTGCCCATGCACCCTGCGGCCGAAGACAACTACGGATACGACGCTTGCGCGGTTCTGTGCCTTCCGTGTGTCCCCAACATCTTAGTGATCGCCACCGAATCGGGAATGTTATATCACTGCGTGGTGTTGGAAGGAGAAGAGGATGACGAACAAATGGTACGTTTGGATATTACAGTTCGGACCTCAAACAAACTGTAACATAGCGAATACTATGGCTTGGCTATTGTTAGAATTAACCAGGCTAGCAGAGGTCTAAAGCAAACCCTTCCAGAGTTTGTATGAAATCTGGCAGCACAACTTGCACGCAAAGTGCTTCTGGAGTGGATTTAACCCCTTTCTGAGTAGAGAAATCTTAACAGAACCATTCAAATGCTCCCTGCAGTCTGTCAAATCCTGGGATTCAAGAACGGACCTCATCCCGTCCCTCTATGTGTTTGAGTGCGTCGAACTGGAGCTTGCGCTGCGTCTGGCCTCGAAAGAGGGAGAGGAGCCGCTGGACCCGGACTTCTCCTGCCCAATTAAACTGCACCGAGGTAGGAGACTTGCCTCCATTGGTGTCCTCTTGCACTCTGTGTAGTGTCTGAATAAACCCACATTGCAGGTAAAGTCAGTAAAACATATGGCCAAACTCTGCGCACTTTGCTTCACATGGCAGCCCCAAACTAACTGTCTTGGTGATCAGTTTGCTTCCTGGCTCTCCGTTGCCCTAAAATGTTTTGCTGTATGGTTGACTCCTGCTTAGAGTTTGGGAAAAACGACCGAGAGATTTGAGGAGTTGTAGTTCTCCAAGTTGTTGTGGCTCGGCCTGAGAAGCTGCAGTTGGACCTCTTCACTCTGTGGCCTCTTACTATAGCTAGTAAAGAGGTTCTCTACATTTCTTTTGACAGGGGAACCCAAATAATTCCTTTTCCCCTAAAGAATTAAGTCAATCCAGTCAAATGGAAGGAGGGGAAATCGCTGGTGAGCCTTGTGAGCCAGAGAGAGTTGTGCAAGTGCTTACAACTCGAGCTTTGGCTGTCCGCTAACATGTGAACGAACTTGCCCTTTCAGATCCGAAATGTCCCTCGCGCTACCACTGTACACATGATGCCGGCGTGCACAGCGTTGGCCTTCCCTGGATCAACAAGCTGCACAAATTCCTCGGCTCAGGTGAGTTTCGTCTTGGGAGTCTTGCTTTCCTAAAGCTAAGCGTTTAAATCTTCTCCGAGTACTGCCTGGAACATAAATATACAGGCAAGCGGTGTCTATATAAAGCTAAAACTGTGACACGGTTGTAACGTTGTTTGAAACCTTCCCTGTGTCGCATGTCTGAATGAGTTTGCCGGCTTTTCCAGATGAGGAAGACAAGGACAGTCTGCAAGAACTGGGAGCCGAACAGAAATGCTTTGTGGAGCACATCCTTTGCACCAAGCCTCTGCCATGCAGGTGAGAGAGAGCCAGGCAGTGCTAGAAAGCCATATAAAGTCTTCGCTGTCTTACCCTGAAGATGGCATTTGTTGTTCTGCACTTGGGTCGGTTGAAGCTTTCCAGAAGGTGTTAATGTGTATACTCTCCTCCTTCTCCTGTGTCTTCTTTTTCTAATCTAGACAATCCGCCTCCATTAGAGGGTTTACCATCATCTCAGACATCTTGGGCCCCACAATGATCTGCCTCACTGGGTCTTACGAATGCATCACCAAGCCTCTTCTGTATGTACCAGACCACTTTAACGTCTCCTCTTCCCTTTAGGTCTCGAAGCGGGAAAGTATTGTTGCTCATGGGAAAGGATTTAGATGAAGCACAAGCCTTGGCCTTGTGGAAATTCTGCCGCGTCCCTCGCAATGAGTAAACTCATGGCTGGGGTTAACTGACTGCTTGAGGGCCACACTTTGTGTTAAACGCACATACAAATCAGTTGCATAAAATGCATAAAAATTAGCTACACATAGGTAAAATATTTAAAGAGATTTTATAAGTAGCTTCAAGTAATTTCATCATTCGTGAAATATTAAAATGCGAAGCCAGTGATGATACAAGCTGGGATTTCTTGATCACTGGTGGGATTGTTTTAAAGATTGGGAAGAGTGTGGCGAAGACTGGGGAGAGGCCTTTGGTGAATACTGACAGATGATAATGCCTGGTGTTTCTTTCGACAGTTCTGCCGTCCACCCTCCCTGCCCTCCACTTCTGTGCACCAAGGAAGACTCTCAGGTTATGGCCTCACCCCTCCGCATCGTGGCTGAATCGCAAGACTCCTTCGAGAGACACATCCAGAGCATCTTGTCTCGCGTCTCTGCCAATCCGTTGCTGTTGAAGTACGGCATCTCTTTCTGCTGAAACTTAATATACCCAGGAAGGTGTTCATATTTTCCCCATCGTTCCTGGACCCCTCAGTGTCCAAAGCAGACCCTCTTGTTGGGCAGTTAGCCTTAAGAGCTGCAGGGCGACCAGGGAAGGGGTGGCATTGGTGCTTCCCAAGCCCTTGCCTTTTCCAGGAAGGGTCACCTGGAATAGTGAGAGAAGGAATCAGGACTTCGTGTCCTGTTTGGATAGCTTTTTTACGACACCCACATTGCTGGACCGTTGCCTGGACACATCTTCTGTGTGAGGAAATGTCAAGGCTGGTCCCTTTTACACCAGTATTGTGACCGGTGGCTGATCCAAGCTCTTCTCTTCCCCTTCTTTGCTGCTTCTATAGCATACTTTTCACCACTCTCAGTCTTCTGCTTCCATGATAGTTATCCCCGAAAGCTGGTGGAGACCCAAGGGAGTTGAGGTGTTGCTTTGTGGACTGTCTGAACACTTCCTTTGCAAGTGAAGTTGTGGGTAAAGAGGGGTATGGACAGCTCAACTGTTAACTAAGAGAGCACACAGTAGATGAGAAAAGACCATGTGTAGCGCCTTCAAATAATCTTTCACATATGGGGTTGGTTGCATATCTGGGGTTTGGCACCTAGTATCGTAAAGTGTGACCTGTTCCAGCGACTTCAATCATTTTGGGCTCGAATCCTGTGGGCGGTTCCTTTGAATCCATGGAACTTACATAAGTCTAAACTTACTAGCCATCATGTATTTCGGTGGATCTAGTCTAATTCAGGATGCCTGTAAGATGTGGGCCATTAACTTTCCATGCCAAGGCATCACACTGGGGCAGGTTAGATCTCAGATAACTGCACCTTGCTCCACTTGATGCCAGCAGCCTTGAGGGTGGCATAGTGTGTTTAATCTTGAGGTCAAAAGGAAGTATGTATGGGGCACATGACCCAGTGAGAAGCAGCACAGAATGGGATTTAATGGAGGAGAACACAGCAGCATTGAAAGGTTATTTATTTTGGCAGCCACCAGATAGGTTGAACCCCAGTAGAAATGCTAGGAAACATCCTATTGTCGCAGCCAGTTGTCAGGTTAAATGTTTCTTCTCGGGGCATAATATCTCTTTGCATCTTACGACGGTGATGTTTTTGCCTCTCAGGACGGCGGATAAAGAGTCTTCTCCACCCCCCGACGAATGCCTTCAGCTTCTCAGCAGAGCCACCCAAGTGTTCAGGGAAGAATACATTCTGAAACAGGACTTGGCCAGAGAAGAGATCCAGCGAAGGTACAAAGCTTCTAAAACCTGTCGGTCAGCTCTTTGGCTCCCTGGTTGCCACAGTGGACTGTTTCAGATGCCCAAAGAACCTGGGATCTGTATCAGTGCCTTTCAAAGTATCTTGTGTGAGGGACTGGCAGAGTTTTCTCCTCAGGGAGCGGCACTAGATTTGGGCCCTTTGGCCACAGTTGTTTCATTCATTCCTGGAAACTCTCCATGGACCACCACTTTGAGTGCCACTGATCTATATCACCTCCTGACTTTCTCAGAAGCAATACGGACAAGAGTCTGTAGCCATTAGATTTCCTAGGCACTGGAATAAGCTATTGTTCCAAAGAGGGTTTCCTTGCTTTATGTTATCATGGGGCTCATCCAAGGAGTGCCTTGCATGAATGGATGGAGACTTTGCTCTGGTCTATCTGTGTTGTCTTTCTTCACAGGGAGGCTCTCCCTCCTCTCCCTTTCCTTGGGAGACAATAAAAGTAATAGGATAGTTTCTCTTGCTTGATTCTGTCTAGCATGTGTGTGTGTGTGTGTGTGTGTGTATTAAGTGTCCTCCCCACATGTGGTTTCAAATGACCAGAGAAGCAATTTCACCAAAATGTGAGAAAGAACTTCTCGACTCTAAGAGCTGTTTGACAGTAGAATGGCCTGCCTTGGAAGGTTATGGAGTCTCCTCCTTCGGAGGGTTTTAAACAGAGGCTGGATGCCATCTTGTCAGGAATGCGTTACTTGTGTTGCCCTAGATGGCTCCTGCAGTCCCTTCCAGCCCTTATGTTTTTATGACTGTATGAACTGCTTCCCAGCATTTATTAATCTCGGTAAAAGAAATAGACGTGGAGCAAATGAGAAAAGCACAAGCATTTTGCACTGTATCCAAGTCTTAAAATGTTGGCCTCTCCCTTTGGTCCTCAGAGTGAAATTGCTGCGTGAACAGAAGAAGAAGCAGCTGGAGGATCTTGGCTACTGTCGAGAAGAAAGGTGAGGCCAACCTATTTCTGATAAGCCTGGCTGGTTTCTCTTTCTCTATTTCAAGCATTTTTCCTCTCCTCCCAGAATGTTTTTTACAAACCAGAAATGCGACAGTCCCTGCCTTTGAGCTTACAGCCCAAAGCTTCACAACTGCTTTCATTGCCCATCGGTCCCTATAGTCAAAAACCTCTTGCTACTCTGTGCCAACAGCAACTGGTGTCTAAGATTTGGAAGAGAAACACCAGTGGTTTGAATCTGTTGCCTGTGCCTCTTTCTTCCCCTTTGGCTGCTGAGAGGCCTGGAAGCAACAGGGAACAAAGGTGTGCCTTGCTTACATTTTAAAATTAATTTTAATTGCTTAAAATGTTAACATTTCCTTTTCGCTTACAGGAAAAGCCTGCGGGAGATGGCAGAGCGCCTGGCCGACAAGTACGAGGAAGCCAAAGAGAAACAAGAAGACATTGTGAACAGGTAAGGACAGGGAGGCTCTCCCTGGAGATGAGCATCCTTCTTTTCGGATGCCAGTGAGACTGCGGAGGCCTTCTTTGGGAGCTGAGTCACAAAACTATACATCCTCTGGCATCACAGAGGTGCACCGAATGAGGGATAAGAGCTGGGCTTTGGGGAGGTCAGACAGCAGCAGTATGGAACAAAGCCGGCCACCTCAGCTTCTAACAGTTTCATAGAGGCTTATTCATTGTCGAAATCCTTTAACAATAGTTTTGAATCCCTTTCTGAAGACATGCAGAGAAAGAGAGCCCACCACCTCTTTGGGCATTTGGTTCTGTGGCTGAACCATTCTTACTGTCAAGAGGTTGCTTCTCATGTTCCACTGAAAACTACTTTCCTGTAACTTAAAGCCCCATGGTATTCAGCAGTCCTCAGGGGTTTCGGTGTGGCTTCTTACTGGCATTTTGGTCTGGTTTTTGCACTTCAAGGATGAAGAAGGTGCTGCACCGTTTTCACTCTCAGCTGCCCGTCTTGTCGGACAGCGAAAAGGACATGAAGAAAGAGCTGCAGACAATTCAAGAGCAGTTGCGGCACTTGGGAAACTCTATCAAACAGGTGAGTGCGCCTTTTCTTTTCTCATGCGTTCAAGAGACCAAGGGCCCCGTTCCCACTAATGCAGTTATAGCACTATTATTTCAGTTTTACCACTATGTGGGAAAACTGCATTTGCGGTTTTGGGAGATGCAAAATCTCTTTGGCTGAGAACTCAAAACGACCCTACACTGCAAATCCCATGATTCCTTAGGATGTTGCCGTAATAGTTAAAGTGGAATGCAGCACTGTAATTGTGCAGTGTGAATGAAAATAACATGGGCATATGTGCGCATCCAACATGAAGTGAGTTTATCATTTCGGTGTCACTTTTCAACCACAGCAGTGGAAACCCTCACCCTCCAGATACTGGATTTCAACTCCCATCAGCCCTGCCAGTGCAGAATGGGACTTGCTGCCAAGAGCATCTGGGGAGGCCACCTGTTTGCGGCTTTAAAGGTGTTTGAGGAGGCTATCCTTGTGTCTTGCCTGTTAGGTTAAAATGAAAAAGGATTACCAGCAAAGGAAAATGGAGAAGGGGACCAGCCCCCGGACGCCCAGCATCTCCCTCAGCACCTATCAGAGGAAATGCATCCAGGCCGTTTTGAAAGAGGAGTAAGTTGGCACCACATTAACCCTCCTCTGACATCTTAATAGATTTGGCGCATGGCAAAGGACTCTCCCAGGCTGATGAGCGGTTTGGGTTTCAGAGCTGTTCTTGGAAATGTGTGTAACGTGGCAGACTTTGCGCATCCCAAGTATCTGCATTGCCTGAGAGAAAGCTCACTGTCTCTTTAGTTTTTAAGGATCTCTCCCATTTTTATGACCCTGATGGGGACACGGCAAGAAAGATGCGCAAATACATACAGGTCAAGTTCTGCATTTACAGTTGCAGCGGCCTAACTGTAAAACTGGCCGTGGACTGTCCAAAACCTTTCCTGATGTTAAAAACTACAGTCAGCCCTCCGTATCAACCATCCATGGCTCAGAAATACTCAAAAATATAAATTCCCACAAGCAAATCTTGATTTTTCCATTTCAAATAAGAGACACCATTTTGCTATGCCGTTGTATGTAATGCGACTTAAACATCCATGGATTTTGGCATCCGCGGGGGGTCCTGAAACCAAACCCCAGCGGATACTAAGGCTCCACTGTAATGTTCCTGCTTTCTTCGCTCACAATCATTGCTGTGTCTTAATTGGGGGTTTTCTTACTTTTTTACAGGGGAGAACACATCCAGGAGATGGTGAAACAGATCAACGACATCCGGAACCATGTCGCCTTTTAGGCTGCATCACAAACGCCGCCGTTAACTTTGTGGAATGTGAATGAGATGCCTTTCTCCTAATTTATAAGTTGTTTGTATCATTGTTTTTTTACATTGTCCACATTGTTTAATAAATACCTTTTTAAAGAAGTCCACCTGAGGATAAAACAAATCTCAAGGGGTATTATTAGATGTTTCAGCGGAGAGGTCAGTGGGGCGCAGTCGCCCAGAAGTGATTTCGCGCAGCGTCTGTTTCTGTCGGCGAAAGGGTCTGAGAAGAATCACGTAAGACCTTTTATTATTAGTATTATTATCTCCTCCTTTAATTTGGAACACTGCTTTAAGGATACACCTTCAATACAGTTAAACAAATGGTTACAGTTTATTTTAATTCAGTAGACAGGAGAATTCTACATCCACAGTTTCACAGGACACCAGTGGCTTGGTTTTGTTGGGACGCAGCATAATCCCAAACGCTCCTGCGGTGAAATCGAAAGGCTTCAAAAGAAAAAAAGGGGGGTTTTCTGTATCGACTTCCCTGTCTCCCCACCCTTCTCCTTGGCCAAACCCATGCTTTTGAGAGGTTGTCTAGTGATGCCACAAGAACCACCAAAGTTAAAAGGGGTTAACAGTTAAGTAGTATTACACATGCTGTAAGAACTTCTATGTTGCACATATTAAGACTGTACAAGTATACAGAACAGAGCTAAAACCTGCCGGCTTCTCTCCTCCTACGTTCCGCAACACAGCAGCCCGTTCCCAAAATCAATGCAGCTGTGGCTGTATTATTAGGCCTCCGTTCATTCATAGTCACTAGAGACCGAAAGCCAAGGTTGTAAGTTACAGAGTCCCTTTCGGCAAGAGAGCCAGGAACAAAGAACGAAGTGGGCACAGCTTTCCCTTTAAAACCAAAACAAAAACGATGAAAGAAAGGCCGCAAAGTCCACCGTCCGACTAGCTGTTGCTAAATTATTTTCCCTTTCAAAAAGTATGCGGCTGAGCAGTCGGCCTCAAATAAATAATCTTGTGGGCAGTTTGGGATTCGAGAGCTTCTGAATTTAAGCAAGGTACTGTCGATATTCATTATGGTTTAAGTTAGGACTACAAAGGTTTTACATCTAGCACTGCTGTTCTATTCGCTGCTTCCTCCTCTCTGGCACAGTGGTTGAAAATGTTCTTTCCCAAACTGTATTTGGAGTAGTTCTAGGCTTGGTTGTGGTTATTATTATTATTATTATTAACCTTTATTTATGAAGCGCTGTAAATTTACACAGCGCTGTACATGCAATCTTTTTAGTTAGACGGTTCCCTGCCCTCAGGCTTACAATCTAAAAAAGACATGATACAGAAGGAGAAGGGAGTGGTGACGAGAAAGGGTAAGAGGTCCAGCAGTTCCTCTCAACCTCCGAGGCCTGGACCAAGGCAGATGGACTGGAGGGAGGGCAAGGCTTCATAATGGATGGTTAATCATTATCCAGGGAAAATACATAATCACAAGTAGGATAATACATATACAGTACATAGGAATACAGGAAATGGATCGATAAACAGCCAACAACAGAACATCAGATAGTAAGCGACAATTATGCGATGCCAGGGAAGGCTTGTCTGAATAGGATGGTTTTCAGCTCCGTTTTGAAGCTGGTTAAAGAAGTGATGGCTCTTGCTTGTGGAGGAAGAAGGTTCCAGGAGTGAGGGGCAGCAAGTGAAAAGGGGCGAATCCGGGATGGGGCAGAGGAAATCCTGGGCTGAGACAGCAGACCTTGACTACCAGAACGGAGGGCCCTGGTGGGAAGGTGAGGAGAAAGAAGGTCTGATAAGTAAGGAGGGGCCAGTCCATGGAGGGCTTTGAAAGTCGACAGCAGGAGCTTATACTGAATGCGGAAAGGGAGAGGGAGCCAGTGAAGGGATGCCAACACAGGAGAGATGTGGTCAGAGCGGTGGGTGGAAGTGATAATGCGTGCAGCTGAATGCTGGACAGAGATTAAAGGACGGAGGTGAGAAAAAGGAAGCCCAGCCAGGAGGACATTACAGTAATCCAGTCGTGAGATCACTAGGGCATGGACCAGGATCTTGGCAGTAGAGGCAGTGAGATATGGTCGGATTTTGGCAATATTGTACAAAAGAAATCTACAAGCCTTGGCTGTGGTCTGGATCTGAGGGATACACGACAGAGAAGAGTCAAAGATAAAGCCAAGACTGCGGGCTTGCTGGACTGGTTGAATGGAAATGTTGTCCACAGAGACAGAAAAGGAGTGTTGAAGGTTGGGCTTAGGAGGAAAGACAAGAAGCTCCGTCTTGGACATGTTGAGCTTCAAACGCCGATGGCGCATCCACTGTGAGACAGCTGTAAGGCAAGATGAGACTTGCTGTTCAAGCCTTGGAGAAAGGTCAGGGGCAGAAAGATACAGCTGGGTGTCATCGGCATACAGATGGTAGGAAAAGCCAAAAGAGCTAATGAGTTTTCCTAAGGACAGTGTGTAGAGAGAAAACAGAAGGGGACCCAGAACAGAGCAGTTCTGGTTGTGAAGACAGTTAAGCTAAGCCCTTGGTCTCGCACAGTATTGGCCTTCCGTTCCAAAACTGGGCAGAGCACTGAAGTGGCTTATCGGAGTTCATTAAACCAGACCCAAATTACATAGTTTTAAGCCATGCTTTAAAACAAAAGTGTTGAGTGAAGCTGACCTTTCTGCCAAGAGATGCTTCCCCAGAAGACTCTCCAAACCCAAGTATTTGAAGGGCATCTCGCAAGGGTTGAGAAGCCATGAGCAAGATTTAGAAAAGTGGGAGGGAATTCCTCCCCTAAAAATCCCACATTAAGGACTCAAACTGAGCTTGAGAAGGGGAACTCCTTCCTTCACCTTACCCAAAGCTTCCCCATGGTTGGGTCCATCGCTGCCAGGTGCTTTAAGGTGAAACCTATAGAAATGCTCAAGTGACTGTGCCTCCACCCAAAACACTAAGCCTAAACTGTGGCATTATTTATCCTGTGCCTTTGCCAATACCAAGATACCGAGCAACGTTTAAATTGATAGCTGCTTGCCTATTGTGAACATAATTTAAGTCAATGGCTTGTCTTTGGGGAGCAAGAGAAGTAGTAAAACACTTGCAACTCACCACTTTTTAAAAGGCTATTGGTACTACCACTCGAAATGGGTACGGGATCGGAATGGCACAGATTGTAGTCCTCAACCACTGTACGCACATGTGCCTTATCTTGAAAAGACGCACTCGATAGGAAGCTGTAAACTCTTACCGATACAGAGAGACTCACGGGTTCATGCTGACGGATACGAATCAAAAACACTTTAAGTTTTGCAGAGCGCAACTCCTGTTCCCGTTCTCTCAAAAGGGTCAGATCCAGAGCAAGCAATGCCTGACTGGAGTCCCACTCGACGGACCTAAGCCTGAAGACCTGGTTCTGAATTCAAGAACTTCAGTGGGACTACAGCAAGACCAAGCGGTCCAACTTGACATCGGTTCTGCCTTAGAGTCGACTGTCCCAAGGCACTGTGCCATTTTTATCTTTCCAAACTAAAAACCCATGCAACTTCTCAGAAGATGGGGGAACCATAATCACCTCCTCATCGCTAAAGAAACAAGGAATCCAACAAGGAAAGGCTCTTGATTTTCTTGCTCAGCTTGGGCTGGAAATCACCACCTCTGAGATAAAGGCACCGTCCCGTTTTACCTGGCGGATGTTTTTGCTTTCGAAGTGTCCCTCTAAGAATTCAGGTGGCTAGATTTCGATCCCCTTTTCTAAGTGATTCCCACCCCCAAATGGATTAATTTCCCTCAGCCAAGCCCCATCCTTTCCCTCTGATCCCACCTACTCCGATGTCCTGTTCGTCACTATTTCCCAACTGCAAACAGGGCTCTTCTGCCACTGAAAAACACAAGACAAAAAGTGCACCGAGCTAGAAAAAAACCCCAACCCAAATCCCAGCGTCCTGAAAACAATCCATATTTTAATATAAAATACTGACATAGCTTACTATAACCCCTCCTGCCCTGGCTAAATACTGTTGGTGACCATCCAGTCGCTGGCAGGGTGCAGGTCAACAGCTTCACGTCAAAAGGAATTGGGGAAGAAGAGGGAGGGAGGGAGGGATTGACTTCCAGCAGCTTCCTTGACCTTAATAAGTTTTTTGTACAAGGGGAAGAAGAGAGAATAGGATGGAGACCTGCTTTGTCAAGGGGAAAGTGAAGGAAAAGAAGAGGGCAGCGACCCAGAAACGCCTGAGCCCACCGAGGACAGACACCCCGAAAGCATCCCTGCATGGCTTTCAGTCTTGTCATTTTCTCGCCCTCACGCAAAACCGCCTCTCCCTCCTGGAAACACACACACAGCCTGGACCACTGTTCTCCCTCCTTGTGCCATCATCTTCTGCTCTTTTCAGTTAAAGAGTTAAATAATTATTATTATTAAACGTTTTGCTATAAAGATGAGTTTTTCGGGAAGGGGGGAAAAAACACCCCAAAGAGGCAGCCTCAGAGCCTTGCTACCGTGGGTGTCATGTTTCGGGCAGCTGGTTAATGTCTGTCAGTTTCGTGTCGTTGAGGATGGCGCGGATTCTCTCCAGGGAGTCGGCCTGCCGGATCCGTTCCAACTGGACCTGAGCAGAAAAAGCAGGCGTCGGAAAAGGGGGGATCAGTAAAGAGTGACCCGCAAGGGGGACTTGCAAGCTTTAAAAACCAGCAGATTAACCACCTGGAGCTAAAGTTAGAAATGGCCAGGAAGACACACTTAGGATATTGAGGTTGATGTGTCTGAGCAACCAGTTAGTTTCCACGGCTGAGAGGGGATGTCAACCCTGTCCTAGGCCTAGCCCAGCACCCAAACTACTACACCACATTGGCTTTCCTATGTTTCCCATTAATGGAAACAAATATTAAACTGAGAAAGTGGGGTTGAAACACCTCTGTTTAAGTCTACTGCTGTAATATTGGTATTATGTGCCTTCAAGTTGACTCTGGTTTATGGCCACCCTATCCCACAGCTCCATACAGATCAGAACAGAAGGACGGCCATTTTGTTGGAGAGGAGGAAGAGAATTCCCGGCTCTGCTTTGAGAGCAACGCTCAACAAGGGCATTTTTACTCATCACTGCAAAAGAGCTGTGGATTATTTGCCTTCCCCAGAGCTCTTCCAAAGTGAGCAGGCAGGGGCATTAAATTCAATGCTGAGAGAATCCACTCTGGACTTAGGTGGCCACCACATGACAAAGGCCACAAAGTCAAAAAAAATAATGAGGTTATATGATGTGTCTTCCCAAAAAAGGCAGTATCTGAGAAGGAAGTAATAGTGTCACTCTATTCTGCCTTGGTCAGGCCCCACCTGGAATATTGTGTACAGTTCTGGGCACCACAATTCAAAAAGGACATTGAGAAGCTGGAGCCATGTGTCCAAAGGAGGACCACCAAAATGGTGAAGGGTCTGGAAACCATGCCCTATGAGGAAAGACTCAGGGGCTGGGGATGTTTAGCCTGGAGAAGAGAAGGTTAAGGGGTGATATGATAGCCATGTTTAAATACTTGAAGGGATGTCATATTGAGGAGGGAGCAAGCTTCTTTTCTGCTGCTCCAGAGAACAGGACATAGAGCAATGGATGCAAGCTACAGGAAAAGAGATTCCACTTCAACATTAGGAGGACCTTCCTGAGAGTAAGAGCTGTTCAACAGTGGAACACACTCCTTCCTCAGAGTGTAGTGGAGTCTCTTTCCTTGGAGGTCTTTAAGCAAAGGATGGATGGCCATCTGTCAGGGATGCTTTGATTGTGATTTCCTGCATGGCAAGGGGCTGTACTGGATGACCCTTGTGGTCTCTTCCAACTCTATGATTCAAATAAATTTGTATCTCGCTCTTTTCCCAGGACTGGGAATGCCACTTCTTCTCACCATTTTGAGAGGGACTGCAGAGGGAAATGGGTGGTCTTTGTGCTAACTAGAGGAGTGTGTGGCCTTCAGAGGGAATGTGGGGGAGAACTGCCTCCTGGCCCCCATACAGCTGCTCAACACTGATATAGGAGTTACCTGTATGTAGGACAGCCCAGGTACTGGGAACTCCTCAGGTAGGCCAGCTGTGACTACACTGAACTTCCATGAAAACTGAGTTGGACAACAAGTCGTTTCTCAGACATAGTATAGAAAACCCCTCCCATGTTCCATCTGTCCAGGGTCCCAGAGGACAACCTTACCTGAAGGGTCTGAGATAGCTTTACAAAATCTCTCTGTACTTGCTCGCTGACATCCAGCTCCGTCTGCAGCCGCTGTGCTTTGCTCTTCTCCTCAAACATCAGCTGCTCAAGATTAGCCTGAATCAAGAAACAATCCTGAATTGTATATCCAAGAGACAGAGACAGAGGCAGACATGTACACACCCCATACTTCCTCAACCACTGGTACCTTTGCAGCTGCCTCCTTCTTCAACTGCTCTTCAAGGCTGTTTTTCCTTTCCTGGAAGCCTTCTAACTGCTGCATTTTTTCTTTCAAGGCGGACTCCAACTGTGAAAAATTGAAGAGCAAATCTAAATAGGATATAAACTGGGTATGGCCACCAGGTGCCCTGCCTGGTTTCTTTCTTTGCCTTTCTAAAACTAGATGGAAAGAGTTTATGCTGGTGCCCATAAAACCAACTGGGAGAAGAAGCCACAACTGGAGACTTTTCTTCTCATCTACTCTGCCCGTCTTATGTTAAGGACTTTATGTTCCTTTAACTGGCACACTACCAGGGACTATATAGAATGAGCGGAGTGGGATGCAAAGTGCAGGGAACAACCTGCAAAAAGGTATCGGATTGGTAGCTTGAATTTTGGATACCTGTGAAAAAGGCAGGCTGGCTCTGTCCACGAGGCTCAAGTTTGCTATTCCACATCAACAGAATCATTCCTTTGTGAGAAAAAGCCACAAAGGGAGAAACCGCATGATGAGGAATCCCTTAGATATATTCCTTCAAAACTTCCCATTTCTCCCTCTCTTTCCCTGGTTATAGTTCATTGATAATTACATCTTAGGGGAAAGATAGGGTTCTGATTTCTAGGAGCAGACAGCATCACAAGGGAACTATGGTCTGTGGCCAAGTCTTCCAAAGCAGTTAGCAATTCTATAGGTGACCAGTACAACCAAAGACCAAAAAAAAGGCATGGAACTAGAAGATTCCTTTCATTTCTTTGCTGCAGCATCATCTCCCCCAACCATGTCCTAGACTATAATTCCCATCCTCCCCATCAAAGGAGGGGGAGAGTCTCATGAGCGTCTCTGGAGGTGTCTGGATGGAGGAGCCCTTACCTGCTCCTTCTCTGCTTTTATTCTCTCCAGTTCTGTTTTTAGACTGGAAGCAGCAGCTGCAAGAGAAGGGAAAGAGAATGTAAGCTCCTTGAGGAGCCACTAAATGCCTGCCGGGGTTGCAATACTATCCTGTTTTGGGGCCACCCGAGCCATTTTAGGTCAAGGAAGGCCTTTCTTCTAACACAAAGGTAAAAGGAAGTCAACCTTTGATGGATGTACAATCCTCCAAGGTTTCTGGGGGGCAAACAGCCCCATAGCCCCTGACAGTGGCCCACTCAAGCCTATGCATTGCCGATCCCTGCTGTGTGGCCCTTGCTATGGCGGCAATAATGATAGACTCTCTCATGGGCTTGTTTTAGAGAGTTGCAGAGATAACAGAGTATTGAGCGCTTAAAATGTGCTCTATACATCCAGTGAATGCTGTCAGTTTTAGTCCACACAACCAGGTCAGCAGTGGCCTTCCAGCCCAAGGTTACATTCCTACTCTGGCAGTTTGTTACCCCCAGCTCCAGGCGCTGCTTCTCCTCTTACCTATCTCCTCTTTGCAGTTCTCTATTTCTAGCTGCAGAGTCTCTTCTATATTCTCTTTTAAACACTGCTCAGCTTGAATCTGCTCTTTCAGGAACAAAATCTCTGCCTTCAGTTTTTCTTCCAGGTGATCCGCCGCTGTCCGTACGCTAATGATATCTTCGCGGTACTTGAGGACCAGTTCACGGAGTTCCTGAAAGAAAGGCTCACATATTAAAAAACCCAAAACGTTGCCCTTTCTTACCACCACCCCATTGACACACACAATGTTCAGAGCCTTACATTAACATAATAATACTAATAATACACTCATGCCTCCATATTTGAGGCTTTGATATTTGCGGATTTGATTATTCACAGATTTGATTAATATGTTCTCTCTAGAGATCTCTAGGTCCTCCAGTGCAACTCTATGGTCAACTTTAACTAAACGTTGCACTGAAAGACTTCAAGGTTCCTAGAGAGAACAATCTACTAGGCATTTGTAGCTCCTTCAGCGTAGTTCTATGGTCAGTGTCTGTCGGACATTAACCAGAGAACTGCACTGGAGGACCTAGAGATTCCTAGAAAGGTGTCCTCTCAGGTAAAAACATGGTGGCTTTTTTGTTATTTGTGTTTTTCCATATTCACTGGGGTCTTGTGCCCCTAACCCTAGTGAATATGGAGGGACAAGCATACATTGATTTGGGGGAGCCGACATTGATTTTAAGAAATGACAGAAGCAGAAAAGAATACAGTAAAGACACAAAGGATCTCCTAAGAATAACTGGCCCATGGTATGGTGGCAGGTGAGTGTGTAAACACTGTGCCAGCCTTGGGGGTTGAACCAGGTTGAAACCAGGGGCAGGATACCAGGGGCTTGGCACATGGTATCTGGCACATCTGCACAGGCCTCCAGTTAGCATTCTGGCTGCAGAGATTTAGACCGGCTAAAGTTCCAAAGACAACCTCATGTAAAATGCAACGTAATGAAGCTATGTGTCACTGTGGCCCAATCTAACTTCTCTAGCAATGAGAGCAGCGGGTGCACTGGTCTCAAGTGTGCAAATGCACTCCTGGCTGTTGCTGACACAATGCATCTGGGACATAAGAAAATGATGGGGCCCTTGGGACCTTTTAACAACCCCAGGAAGGTGGAAGTTTGAAAAAATAAAGGAACCGAGCAACACTTCCAGCACTGATCTTGCAAACTGAAACATTAGAGAAATGTGTGCCTAAGACGCTGGGAATGAGAGAAATAGGTTGCTATATAATGGGACCACTAAGGCATTTTACCAGATGTAATGGGATCCGAGAAGAGAGAGAGAAGGGTTTTATTTTGCAGGCCTTCCTTCGGAGCAAACATTTCACCACATGGTGTGCAAAAGGAGACTGAAGTGATTGTGAAGTGTATTTTGAAGTGTACAAAACTGTGGCATGACCAGCCGGAAGAGATCTGACAGTTAAAGCAGCTGTCGGAATATAAGACACATTTGAAGACCCATCTCTTCCGGCAGGCCTATGCAGGCAGTTTTTAATCATGAATTTTAAATTTGAATTTTATGTATTGTAATATAGCTATTGCATAGATCTCTTAATATATGTATTTTATGCAGCTTAATACGTGTATTTTATGTAATGATTGTGTTTTAACTATGTTGTACCCTGTGAGGAGAGGTAGGTAGGAAATAAAAACTTGTAGTTTCCCCCCAACTCAAACAATGGTGGCTCCACTATACTGTTGTTATTTTGTGCCTTCAGGACGCTTTTGTCTTACAGGGACCCAACATCTCTCAGGGTTTCCATGGCATTTGGTCAGAGTGGTCCACCATCATTGCCTTCCTCTGAAGGCTGAGAAAGAGTGACTTTCCCAAAGTTACCTTGGGGGTTTCCACAGTTGTGTGAGGATTGAAACTCTGGTCTCAAACCACCATGGTGGGTCTTGTAAAGTACTCCATTTAAAACCAATCCAGAAATGTCCTACCTCTCCAGATTCTGGTAGGATAAAGTTCTCAGCCTGCTGCAAAGAGACGTGGAGGCAATGTTTCCCCTGAAGGCTTTCGTTGTCTCTCTGCAGCCTTGTCAGCTCCTCGGAGACATGTTCCCTCGACTGCGTCAGGACAGCCTTCGGTGAACAAACAAACACAGACTTAAAACCGCAGCTTCCAAAATGACCTTTCCCTCAAGTCACATTTCATTCTCAGCATTTCGAAAGGATGCAAACCAAGGCGAAAGAAACAGGCCGTGGGAAAACCAAGGGAAAAGACCAGGGAGGAGAGGGCCTCTGACCCTCTCCCTGACTTTTTGTCACCTCTTTCCTTGGAGTGGGAAAACAAAAATGACTTCAAAGTCCTTTAGGGCGAATCAAATGTTAAGGCAAATGTTAGAAACCACCACCAAAGATCAGCCGTGTTACAGGTTGCCTGTGCAACAGTCAGCATGTTCCTTGAAGAAAGAAAGAAAAGACCCTTGGGGATTTCCTTGCTCCAAAAGGTGCCTTTGCTCCTTTTCAAGGTGAAAGTTCTCAGTTACCTCAAATAGCTTTGCCATTTAATAGCTTTAACGGCTTTAACACCGGACACAGCATCAATTGCAACAGGCAAGCTCTAACAACAATCTGACCTGGCTTAATTCCAAACAAACAAAGCAATCTAATTAGATGAAGTGAAAATGATAACTCCTAAATCTAAGAAGGAGCAGCTACAAAGTGCATTTCACTGGAGATCTAAATAATAAGAAGCGGCCAGAATATGGGTTCCTCTAGAGCAGTGGTTCTCAACCTTGCTAATGCCACTACCCTTTAATACAGTTCTTCATATTGTGGTGACTCCCAACCATGGAGGAGCGGTGTCTCGGTTCCTAAGATCATCAGAAATATAGAATTATAGAGTTGGAACAGACCGCAATGACCATCCAGTCCAACCCCATTCTGCCATGCAGGAAATCTAAATCAAAGCATTGACAGATGGCCATCCAGCCTCTGTTTAAAGACCTCCAAGGAAGGAGACTTTGAGGGAATGTCTTCCACTGTCGAACAGCCCTTACTGTCAGGAAGTTCCTCCTAATGTTGAGGTGGAATCTCTTTTCCTGCAGCTTGCACCCATTGCTCCAGGTCCTAGTCTCTGGAGCAGCAGAAAAGAAGCTTGCTCCCTCCTCCATATGACATCCCTTCAAGTATTTAAAAAGGGCTATCATATCACCTCTTAACCTTCTCTTCTCCAGGCTAAACATCCCCAGCCCCTGAGTCTTTCCTCATAGGACATGGTTTCCAGACCCTTCACCATTTTAGTTGCCACTCTGAATCTGTTAGGCCACTGCAACCATCAAGCAAATCCAGGCAGGTGCTTGGGGGGGGATATGGGAAACCCATCCAACGGAAGCCTTGGACTCCCAACCATTCTCCTAGTCAAACTGTTATGGGAAAGAGCATCCTTCTTTTCCTTTCCTGAGACAGGCAACACAGTGCGGAGGACAGGTCACTGCTGGTCCCAATCTCTGGCCATATTGCTGGATTCCTCTATGCGCTTCGGGCCACAGGACAGAAACCTATCATGATACTGTGTGAACTATCCTTTGGGGAAATCACTGGCGAGGAGACTGTGAGAATTTGTATTTTAAAATTGAAACTGTCAAAAGTCTACATTTCTTTACCATTTGGTCCTGGACATCTCTCTTTGCTTGAGAAAAAGCCTGCAGCAGTTCACCAAGTAAGCTTTCGGATTCTTGAACTCTAAGGGTGAGTGATGAGATCTGTCAAAACGGAGGAGAACACGGTGGGTAAGATGCTTCAAGATTTAGAACAAGGGTGGACATTGTGTGGTTCTCAGGATGCTGTTTAACTGCAAGTCCCAGTGTTCTTCACATTTGGTTGTGCTGGCTAGGGCTACTGGAAGTTGCAGTCCAACAACATCTGTAAGGGCAGACGTGACTCCCGTCCCTGTTGAAAGAACATGTCCTGAAATAAACTACAATGTACAAGAGGGTATAGAGAGACAGTGCTGGAAAGACTTCCCTAGAAGGGCCACCTTTAGAGCAGGAGTAAGGATTCAAGGGGTCCGTCGGTGGGAAGGGAGAAGCCTCCTACACTCATCCACACCTTTTCCCAAAATGTTTGGCTGACATCCCCATCTGCCACTTCTTTTCCATACAATGGATTTTGTATTTGAACTGACATTCTCACACATGAATTACACACACAGGTCTGTCCCAGGCTTTCCACTCCACCAAATGCATCTGAGGAGCAGACTGAAGTCTATGAAAGCTCATGCTGCCAACTTCTTTCTTTCAGACAGTCTCAAAGGTGCTATAAGATGCTTCTGCATACCGATTTTACAGACTAACATGACTGTATCTTTGAGTGCTATACCCTTCCAAAAACACTTAAAATGGAGTTCTGCACCTTGATATACCCTCTTCAGTGACTAGGAACAGCTACTTCTGCTTGTTCAACATGGTGACCACAGTGGTATAGCTCAGTGGTGGTCCTGGGGGTCCCAAGAGTGGTCACTGGGGCCAAACTGCATGCCCAACTTCTGCTCTAGCCAAATCTTAAAGCTGAGGACCCTTGAATCTCACTCCTATTTTATTCCTTCCCATACCTGGTTTTCAGAGTCTTCTGTGGTTTGTTTCATGTACTCTTCCAGCTCCTGCTTCTCCCGCATTGTTTTCTCGAGCTGGTCATTGGCCTGCCTCAACATTGCCTGAAGTTTCTTCACCTATGCAGTCAGGGACAGAGAACAGCATAACCCTCCCTTCTTCTGGAAAGAGGACAAAAGCTATGAAAAGGCTGAAAATAACAGCAGGCCGCTGTCACCTCGTGACTGTGCTCATGGGTGCTGTCTCTGACCTTATGCAAAGCCATGGCCTCTAGTTCTTGGGACACAAGAAGAAAGGAACAGTAGTGAATTCTTTCCCTAGAAAGTAGGGCAAGGGAGAGAATTGCTCGCATTTCCCCCCTTTAATGTCACAGAATTATGTCACTGCTTTGTGCATCTTTAATGGAAATAATGTAGAGGGTAGATTTTTGTGGGTTTTCTGGGCCATGTGGCCATGTTCTAGAAGAGTTTCTTCCTGACGTTTCGCCAGCATCTGTGGCTGGCATCTTCAGAGAATGCTGGCATGGAAGAGAGTGGGGTACATTCTCTGAAGATGCCAGCCACAGATGCAGGCGAAACGTCAGGAAGAAACTCTTCTAGAACATGGTCACAGAGCCCAAAAGACCCACAAAAAACTATGGCTCCTGGCCATGAAAGCCTTTGACTTTACAATGTGGAATGTGCTTTTTTTCCTCCGACACCAGTTTATGGCATTTAAAACTGACTATGTCAAAAATGCCAGCTGAAGGTATAACTATGTACTAGGTGGAAGCAAAGTGAATGGTTAAACTTTTTTAGAAAAGGTATCTGCTTGCCAAGGGCTTGTCTACATGACAAGTTGCCAAGAGATAACAACCCCAAAACTCTCTTCGACCTCCGACTTTAAAAACGTTTTGAAAAGGTGAATTGGAGACTGAAGAGAGTTGAAAGAGAGGAAAGGAGCTCCTGCCCAAAAGCCGGGGCTCTTGACTCACCTCTCGTGTAAACAATAGCAGAGTTGTTATCACTGGTGTGCAAAGGCGAGTGGAGAGCAGAATCCCCTGCAGCCACACTTCACCTGTGAATTACACGAGAAAGTGAGCACAGTGGCGCAAGCTCAGCGCAGATCATGGGAGGGCCGATTTTTCAAGAGTCCAATCCTGAGTTTAACAAACGGTGATAAACTCAGCCTGGGGGTACACCTGATCTTGTAAACAAACCCTAGGCCTCAAAAACAGAAAGTGGGGATGCAAGTAATTCAAGAACATTGGCTGGAGGCACAGATTGAGTCAGGATTCGGTTGTGTGCTGTCTGGGTCATCCATGGTTTTGTGAAAAATGCAAAGATTGCAGGTTTGATGACAACTATCTTGAGTGGCCAGTTTTGTAACAGGGGATATGATCCTCCTGCTCTCACCCTGCAATGTGCAAAAGAGCAGACTTATTTATGTATTTATTTATTTACAGTAGCGATGGCTCATATGCACAGAAGGGGAGGAAGAGATAACCACCTGCAAGATTTTTATTAAACATCCCCTTCTTGCAGGACAATTTTAAGCCAAGTTTTTAAACTGGCTCTACCCACCAATACACTCCGACATGCTCTATCACTGTGGCAGAAGACTGCCATCTTCTTAGTTGTAGGTGTTACATGAAGTCTGGGTCCCACACAGGCTCACTGTAGCACAGTTCCACATACGGAACCACTACATGAAACTCAGCTGTGAAGGATTGCAGCCACTGGTGTGATCCTACATCAGATTTGTAGAGTGTGATGTTCTGCCAGCAAGCACCACTTGGAAGGCAGCTTCCAAAATTCTGAGCATGCTCCCACAGCCATTTTGTAGAAGGGAAGCCAATGTCTGTTTTATTCTCCTGCCTGCAGGACTGTGGCCAAATGATGCCCAGATACCTGCCATTGTCCTCGTGGCTATTAAACAGATGTGAGGAAACACTCCAGTACTTGGAAGCTGGGTTCTGTTGGGTGTGTTACAAGGAGATTGGGAATGCCTCCTCCGTCAATGTCCTTAATATGACATTACCTGGCATACCGTCGGATAACACCAAAAGAGAAAGATGCATGCCATGTGCCCTGACCTGAGACCTCTTGAGTTATCTGCTTCCTTCAACTATAGGCTAGTATTGCACCACTAACTCTAAGAACAGGATGGGGATATATCTTGTTCTTTGCCTCCAGTAGCCAAATGCCTTAGTCCAGTCCTGACCACACCAACACCTCCTTTCTGGCATTAAGACTGCCCAGGATCATGCAACTCAGCAGCTCTTATTTGCTGACTCTTAGGTTGGATGCTGGAGTTAGTAGACGAGCAGCTTAAAGGAAGAACTCTGTGCCTCTTTTGTTGTTTATAAAGAAGAGGAGGTTTAGGCAACAGTCCTAAGGGAAGGAGCCCAGACAACAGAGCATTTCACCATCAGAGTCCCCAGTGTTTCCAAAACACAGGCAGGATCTTGCCAGAAGGTCAGAACTAACAATGGAGCTGTTGTGGGGATTGTGTTTTCTCTTTCAAATTTACTTTACCACAAGACGCCTTTTCCCTCTGCAAGCAACTCAACTGTTCAGTCAGTTCAAGGGTGAGTAACTGCACCGGCAACCATTCTAAGAAACCTTTCCTCACCTGATCCCTCATCTCAGCCTCCTGGATCTGGATCCCCTGAAGTTGCTTCTCATAGTTAGAGCACATGTCGCAACGCCGCCCCAGCTTGTTCCCAGCATTCTGCACCTGCAGGACATAAAGGTCATTCAGTATTGTTGTTTTGCGATTTCAAATCATTTTTGACTTGGGGCAACCCTAAAACAACCCTATCAGAGGGGTTTCCTGGCAAGATGTATGCTTTTGCTTTCCTCTAAGGCTGAATGTGCCCTGGCCAAGGTCATCCAGTGGGTTTCAATGGCTCAGTGGAGATTCAAACTCCAGTCTCCAAGAACCCTGGTTAGAGACTTAAACCTTATGCCGACTCTCTATCCTGGGTTTTTCTTGACAAGGTTTCTTCAGAGGAAGTTTGCCTCTGCTTTCCTCTAAGGCTGAGAGAATGTGACTTGACCAAGGTCACCCAATGGATTTTCATGATCATCTGGCATACTGAACCCTGGTCTCCCAGAGTCTTAGTCTCTCACTTAAGCCACTTACACAACACTGGCTCCCATAAAGTCATTAGCTGCTTGAGAAGCTGCAGAACTCTATGACAGAATGCCAAAGTGTCACATGGATTTCATCCTGACGGCGAATGAAGCTACTGTGGACCCAGTTTTAAAAACTCTGGGTAAGGAAAAGCAGCTTTGCGTGTGCAGTGAACAAACTCTCCTTTGCTACAAAACCCACTCTCATCAGATGGGAGGAAGGTCATAGATACCAAGCTTACCTCTTTCTGGAGGAGATTCCATTCAATTTCACTAACTAAGCGGTAACCGCTAGGAGACATGTAAGCGTTTTCTACGCTCTGCGTGATGCTGGAGAGAAGGGAGGCTGTCTCTTCCTGCTCCGGTGTCATGGCCGTGATGGCTTTTTCCTGGTCTTTGGTGAGCATAAATCCACCGGGCATTTGCAAAGACCCGAGAGAGGCTGTGTCAAAGTTCTCCGACATAGAGTCCGCCCCCACCAGCGGTCCAAAATCAGACTCGTCGAGATTCCCAGCCGATTTGGCTTTGTTGTTGAAGCCCAGAGTTTTGGTCTGCAAGGACCCCGACGTGCCCAAGCTGTCCGTCGACTGCGCTCTACGCAGCCCTTCTTTAAACAGGTCATTGTCTGATTTGAGAGATTCTCCTGAAGACAGCAGCGCGTCCGTATCGAGGGAATGGACCGAACCATGGGTGCTGTTTATATGTACCTAGAATTTAAAGAGAAAACACAGCTCAGGGGGAATGTTTGTGCTTTATGATCAGAAGCTACCTTATGCAAAAGTGCAACTATTGATCCTGTCCGGCCGGCAGCATCGCTGAAAGCATTTGTGGAGATTAACTAGTTCATTGGTTAGTTAAGAAGTCACAAAAATGATGTTGACCATTTAGATTTGTAAGTGCTCAACTTAGCTAGTTTTTTTTAAAGAGGTTAGTATTAAAAAGTCTGGGTATGGTAAATACACTCATCCCTCCATATTTGTGGCTTTGACATTTGCGGATTTGATCATTCACAGATTTGATTAATATGTTCTCTCTAGGAATACAGTGGTACCTCGGGATACGAAATACCCAGGTTACGAATTTTTCGGGATACGAATAAATCCCATAGGGATTTATTGTTTTGGGTTTAGGAAAGTTTTTTCGGGTTACGAAAAAACTCCGGCGCTGTTTTAAATGGAGCCGTGGCAGAGCCGCGGCTTTTTTCCCCATTAGCGCCTATGGCAATTCGGCTTATGAAGGTTTTTCAGGTTACGAAATTAGCCGCGGAACGAATTAATTTCGTAACCCGAGGCACCACTGTATCTAGGTCCTCTAGTGCAACTCTGTGGTCAACTTTAACTAAAAGTTGCACTGAAAGATGTAGAGATTCCTAGAGAGATACTCTACTAGGCCTTTGTAGCTTCTCCAACGCAGTTCTATGGTCAGTGTCTGTCGGACATTGGCCACAAAGTTGTACTGGATGACCTAGAGATTCCTAGAGAGGTGTCCTCTCAGGTAAAAGCATGGTGTTTTAGTTATTTGCGGGTTTTCCATATTCACGGGGGTCTTGTGCCCCTAACCCTAGCGAATATGAGGGACAAGTGTACTTTCACACTTTGAGCTCAGTTTGCAGCAACTGAACGAAGCTGCAGACAAAGAAGGAAAGTGGGAGGAGGACAGATAAACTGGGACACTTTATATGCAGCTGAAACAGTAGGACAACAGAGGATTAAGCAGGACTATCCTTGTCAAATCTAGGCAGTTGGAGGGAATGGTCCCACCTCCTTTCCACTCTAAATCAATAAACCTTCTGAAGGGTTAGGGATGGGGATGGGAAAAGTACTCTTTCAACATGAATAAGTGTACGAAAGAGACAAAACATGCTTATATTGCTGGCTGTCATTACATGTCTACAGCAAAGCGGATGTGAAAGAGAAAAAAGAAGTCTACACAAACCAGGGGAAAGGCGCTAGATAATGAAAAACGTCTTGACACTAATCTACCACTCACTCATCGACATTAATAGACTGTGCTGCCAGCAACAAATGGCTATGGATTCCCTGGGACAAACTGGAAGCAGGGTGATGTTCCATCTTCTGGTCCAACCATGAAGGCTAAAAACTAGACAGGGAGCTCATGGAAACCAAGCAGTGTTTCACGTAACAACTGCTCAGACTACTCTGAGAACTACTGCTACACACCTCAGCCCCCGGAGCAGAGGGAAAATAGGTTCAACTCCACAACCCATTTGTAAAAAGGGGAGTTTCAATTAAGACTCGGAAGTCTATAGCTTCCAACCGCCAGGAAAAAATGTCAGCAATCCCAGCCGCTCCAAGCATTTGGCTTCACAATAAATGTAACAATGTAAAACAAGGCCCAAAAGGTTAATTAATTCAGAAATGTAACGAAACAGGAGATCTCTGTGCAACCGATTTGTGGAACAGTGCCAGAATACGACGCTATTTTGGAGGGACATGACAGGGACGAATAAGCATCTGCTGAAGGCTGGTGTCATGATAAGTTAAATCAGCTGGAAAGTGGTCAATATCCAAAAAATCTCTGTGGATATACCTTTGGACATCAGCTTTCCTTTGTTTCTTTGTAATAACTTGCAGCCTTAGGTTAGATTTAATTATCATTAAAGTGTAAGTTTCGTCCGTAATGTGCATATAGCTAGCTTTTAAAATGAGGTTTTAATATTCAAGTTTTAGAAAGCTGCTGCATTAACTGATGTCTCCTGCTTTGCTGCTAACATGGGGATGGAGGAGAGAGACTATTTCAAAAGGAAACACACAAAATAAACAGTATCAATGGGAATTTACTGTGGATGAACTAAAACATCTGTCTCCCATTTTAGGCTGACTTGGAACTGTTGGTTGAGTCAACTATAAATTCTTAGCCTATTTCTAAGAGGGCCAAATCTCTTGCCAGAACCTGACGCAAGGCCCTGCAAATACTTCCCTGCTCTTTTTAAACCCTACTTAAGCTTCTCTGACAACGGAGCTTCACATTGAGCAGGCCTATTCGTTCATGAAAGGCTAGCAAATATTACGCTGCTGATACTGTGTGCCTTCAAGTTGTTTCTCATTTATGGTGAACCCAAGACAAAGATTTATTCAGAGGTGGTTTGCCACCATTGCCTTCCTCTGAGGCTGAGAGAGTGAGACCTGCCCAAAATGACCCAATGGGTTTCCAAGGCTGAGCAAAGATTTTCCCAAAGTCCCAGTCTAACACTCAAACATCATGCTGGCTCTTTTACATAGCAATGGTTGGATGCTGCCCATTAGAACGATAACTAAGAACTAGTCCTGGTGTTTTGTTTTGTTCTACTTCCTCCTCATCCCTTTGTCTATCTCTATAGTTAGATTTCAGTTAGTCTCAAAAGGTGCTACAAGATCTCTCTACATACAAAACCTTCACATGTAGTTCTAGAAAAAGATCCATACCAGAATGACTGTTGGCTCTCAATTTTGTATACCGTGTCATTTGACTAAACCTAGTAACTCTAACCTCTAATGATGATTTCAGGAGAAACAAATACTTCACTGATCCACAACATGAATTCCCTACAGGAAGGGAACGCATTTCAAACAACTGGCTTTACCTCTTCGCCCGGGAATTGTGGAAGGGATTCATCGTGGGCTATGGAGCAAGTCATTTTAGATTCCTCATCAGCACCTTTCTGTTTGTCTTCCTTCCTTTTGTGTAATCGTCGTTGTTCTTCATCTTCCTAAAACAAGTAGTAAATGAAAGCTTTTTCCCCTTGGTCTCATCTGTTATTACGGCAGAACACCGCATGCAAAAGATAGAGGTTTTGAAAGAGCTGCTTGTGGGGAAACAACCTTCCACCCAACAGAGGATTCTTGAACAGAGGTATATCCATGGCCTCCAGTGTTTCTACAAACTAGAAGGGGATGTCCTTCCAAAATGTATTTTTGGAGTTAGACTCAGGCATGTTCATACAATGGTTGTTCTGGACACCCCCTCCCTCCTCACGTATGGCGAATTCTGCCTATGCTTGAGTCCCATTCACTTGATTGGCGCTTGTGTACGGTGGCGGGCATGCACCCTATTCATCTAAATGGGACATGCCGCCCCGTGCGCTCCCTCAGCTTGAGTGCGTATGCTCAAAGTCGCGTATACCACAGGCGCACTGTACATTGCTCACAAGACCAAAGTCAGCACTCAAACTTGGTTCCACAACCATAAAGGGACAGCAACTAACCTGGTCTTTTTTCTTTAGTTCTTCAACTTGCCGCAGCTGCTCTGAGGTCAAGACCATCTCCATCCACTGCATGTCCCTCATGAGCAAACGCTGAGACTCCAAGAACTGGTCGTTGGCCTTTTGCCAGGTGTGTTTCAGCTGGTTGTGCTGTTGCCGCTCCTGGTCTAGTAGATGGCAGACTGCGCGGAAATGGACACAGGCAACCAAGTGGATTTTTTAAACTGTTATTCTCACCCAGGTAATGGCGGTTACATTTATGTACTATTGCCCATATGGCTCGCCGTACATCAGAGCCCAATTCTATATAGTTAAGGGCATGTGGTTCGTACATGGTCACAAAAGAAACAAATGTTACAGGCGTAACTTTGCAAGCCTCTGCTTTTGGAGGGAGACAAGGGGACGCTACTATCTGAAGCTGATTTATAAGCCAGAGATAATGGACGCTTTCGTAGAAGCCTTTTTATCCTGCACTTATACTGCTGCAAACATGGACATTTTATGAGTGGTCTGAAATGGAGCCCAACATGAGTAAGTCTGTTGAATCAATTGCTGAATAGTGAAGTCAGCATATAGGGCCCTCAAAATGTTTCCAATTTATGGCCACACTAAGGTCACAGAGTTTTCTTGGCAAGATTTATTCAGAGGGGCTTTTTGTCTTTGCCATACTCTGAGGCTGAGAGAGTATGTCTGGACCAAGGTCTCCCAGTGGGTTTCCATGGCTTTTTCCTCTCCCCCCCCCCCTTTCTTTAAATGATGAGACATCCACTTATAGATGTTTCTGGTTATGTTTTGGAAGCATGAGGACTATAGAGTTCCTTGTTTTAGTGCAAAATGTCCACTTTTGGAGGAAGGAGTCAGCCAGAAGGGAACCCACAAAGGCAGTAAAAACTGCCTGGTGGAAACTCAGTGTAAACATACAGCCTCCCTAAAGTGTGCAGCTGTCCACCCTCCATCTAGAGGCCCTGAGTAATGATGCCGCCTGCATAGTTTTTAATCACACAGAGGAAATCCATACCTTCGTGAAGTTCCTTCCTTAATTTCTCCGCATCTTCTTGCAGAACTGACTTCTGCGTGTTCAGAACAGCCACATACATTTCTAGATCTGTTCGACAGGATTTTTCGGCTTCTAAGTAATGATTCAGTTCTTTCATCTGAAAAAGAGTACCAAGAAAGCCTACGGTTAATGCATGCCTTTGCTTTCAATTGCTGTGCTGCGGAGATGCCGTGGTCTTGCTAACAAATCTAAGCAGGCTTTTAAGGAACTCCAGTACATGTCCTTACTGGGGTTCTATGTTCACTACTGTGTTCTGGTATTTGCTTCGTGCACTAAGGCAAACCCCTCTCAAAGTACTATTTGAGAGGCAGAAATTGCAAAGAGAGGATGGGTATGTGTTACTGCAAAGTACCCTCACATGAAACCCATGAGTTACTCATGCAGGCAAAGACCTTCTGAAAATGTTCCCAGATGCTCTGGTGCTTTCAGATCTTTGCCCTGTACTATCACCACTTACCGATTCTTCTTCCATTTTAGCCTGTATTGCCCTATCTTTTTGTATAACTGCATTTTATATTTTATTCTTTTAATCTATTTGTATACTATGCAGGAAACTGTGGCTACTGAATGGTATATACTTAGAACTAGCATATCAAGCAGCCCATCTTTCACATCTGAGACAGTCAAAACCAAAGATAAATTAACTAAGTGATGAGCTAGATGCTGGGACAGAATGCATGAAAAAGAAGAAAGGTATGGCTCAATAAGTCAATGCATTAGCGCTAATTTCAACATCAGGAGGTCTTCTAGACCCTCCCTGCAATACGGTTTTTAAAAGCACCTCTATAAAGTGAAAATATTCTCTTATTTGCTCTAAGAGTTAGCACATAGTCAGCTGTCACAGACAAGGTAAAAAGGGATGTCATATTGAAGAGGGAGCAAGCTTGTTTTCTGCTGCTCCAGAGACTAGGACCTGGAGCAATGGATGCAAACTGCAGGAAAAGAGATTCCAACTCAACATTAGGAGGAACTTCCTGAGAGTAAGGGCTGTTCGACAGTGGAACAAACTCCCCCGGAGTGTAGTGGAGGTCTTCCACTTCCTTGGAGGTCTTCAAGCAGAGGCTGGATGGCCATCTGTCAATGGGGATGCTTTGATTGTGATTTCCTGCACGGCAGGGGATTGGACTGGATGGCCCTTGTGGTCTCTTCCAACTCTATGATTCTATGATTCAGACCCAAATGTTGTTTTCTTGAAAAGTAAAGGAACTAGAACATTCTCAAACCCTCCTTAGCTGCTTTGGGGATGATAGAAGAAAAACTCTCTATTTCTTGCATACAATTACAATGCCCATCCTCTGCTAACAAAATGGTCCATGCTCTGCCTTCACCCACCTTTGAAGCCTCCAGCTCCTTTATCCTGTCTTCAGCCTCTGTCAGCTTCTCTTTTAAAGTTGCAATTTCCTTCTCCATGGGCATCACAACAGAACGGAGCTTGTCTGCATCTTCTTGGGCCTGAAGTCAAAATTAAGCTGGTCAGAATTAAAATTCTTAGTCTACTGCTTGAACTTTAACCGAAAACCACACTCAGTGACTTAGACTAGTTTTAAAAAATTGGATTTGGTTTTAAAAAATTGGTTGGGAATGGGAAGAAAAGGGTCGTTTAAAGGAGTCCAGGTTACAAACCTAAATGCTGCAGCATAGAAAAGGAAAAGAAAGAGAAACTATCATGAACCATAGGTCTTCATCCACTTGGAAACTAATGAGTCAAACACAAAATACACTGTGCATCTACAATGAAGGCAGCATACACATCTAATTTAAACAAGTAACACAACTTGCAATCACTAGAGATAATCACACCGATAGGTTTCGCATCTGACAAGGATATGTACATTTTAAAGGCATGTCTTTGACCTACCTTCTTCATTTCGTTTTCCAGGTTCTCCTCTTCCTGGCCTTCTGAAAGCCTCCTCCTCAGCTCCATTATTTCCCGTTCCATGTTCTCCCGGTATTGGTTCCATTGAGCTCGCTCTTGCTCCAGCCTGTGATGAAACTGGTGTTCATAGTCACGGACAGTTTCTGTTTAACAACAACAACGATAACAAGTTGTTCATTGCTTCTTTAAATCCCCCCCCAACATCTTCTTTAGAGGACAAGATTTTGTTAAAAGGCTGCCAGACACTTCAGGGAGACCTGACATAGCACTGAAAATAATTGGAACACTCAGAAATAGCAGCAAGTGAAAAGCAGAGCCACTAGACTTCATTCAGATAACATAGGCCTGTTACAGACAGCCAAAATAAAGCTGCTTCGAGTCACAGTGGAGGTATGGTGTTTCAATGATGCATGCATCCTAAGAGTCCAGAAGTCGCACCAAAGCCACGTTCCAGACTGGAGCGTGGCTTTGGTGTGGCTTTAGGACGCATACATCATTGAAACACCATACCTCCACTGTGACTCGAAGCAGCTTTATTTTGGCTGTCTGTAACAGGCCATATTTAACATTAATCCTGAAGAAACTACATTTGCTGGTGACAATATTAAAAGCCATAAACAGATTGGGACTTCAATACTTGAGCAAGCATTTTTGAAAAAATGAAATCTGGGGCAACAGAATTAAAGAAAGTTAGAAAAGATGCTGGAGAATGACTTTAAATGTTAAGGTGAACTTTCCAGCTTTCTTCAATATGCTTTCCTTTTTACAAGAATGATGTGAAACATTTTCATTGAGCATTCAGCGGCACGCATCATTACATCCGTTTGCCGCTTTGACCATGTTTCTCCTTTATTATCATCCCTTCACTGGCTCTCCTTTCCCTTCCGTATCCAGTATAGGCTTCTGTTGTTAACTTTTAAAGCCCTGCATGGGTTGGCTCCTCTTTATTTATCTGAACTTCTTTCCCCTTACATTCCCACTCGTACCCTCCATTCTAGTAGTCAAGGTATACAGTCCCAGCCTAGGATTTTCTCTGCCCCGTCCCGGATTTGTCCCTTCTTACTTGCTGCCCCTCACTCCTGGAACCTTCTTCTCCCATGAACACAGGTCGACTTTTAAATCTGGGTTGAAGACCACCCTGTTCAGGGAAGTGTTCCCAGGCACTGTGTGAATATTTATCTGATATATGATTAGATAGTGGATGTTGATGTTTTAATTGTTGCCTGTTTTTTAACTAAATCTATTTTATATTACTACCTACTGTTTATATGTATTTTGTAGATTGCATACCATTAGCAGGTTTTATATTTTTATTGATTATCTGTATGTACAGTTTATTTATAGAAATAAACTATAACAACAATAAGACTGTTTTAGCGGCAAGCTCAGCCACTTCTCTCAGTCCTACCTTTCATTATAGCCTGCAGTGAAGCAACTTCTTCATGCCATTGCCTCTTCACCTCATCAATGGCTTCTTGCTTTGTATTTTCAGACACCGTCGCAATGGCTCTGATGTTCTCCATTTCAGCCTGGGCTTCCGTGAGCTGCGTTCGCAGCTGCTCCACATCGTCCTGGGCTGCTTGCAATACTGCATTTTGCCTCTTCAGATCCTCTGGAAAAACATTGTTGAACAAAAGAGATGAGTTCCATTCAAATGGCACAGGATATCTGGTCACATTAACACAGGAAATTCACTGGAACCAAATTCTGTGCTATTACTGATGTCAGTTTAGCTGTCAGTGGCCCCATACAGACAGGAAAAATTAAAGCTGCTTTGGATCACTTTGGAGATATGATGTTTAAATGACACACACATCTGAAGAGGTCAGAAGCTTCACCAAACCTGCGCTCCACTCCTTAGAACTGGAGCATGGCTTCTGGACTCTTTGGACGCATGCATCATTTAAACAGCATACCTCCAAAGTGACCCGAAGCAGCTTTATTTTGGCTGGTCTGTACAGGCCCAATGACAGCTTAAATGACAGCTTGGCCGGCACAACTGGGTTCAAGTCTCCCATTATCTGAGTCCAACATTCAAACCACTACGCCTTCCCTTGAATGCCTTTCCAATAACACATACTCACAACAAGTACAATGTTGTCGCTGTATACCTTCAAGTCGTTTCCGGCAAACTGCAACCTTAAGGTGAACCCATCACAGGGCTTCCTTGGCAAGATTTGTTCAGAGGGGGTTTGCCATTGCCATCCTCTGAGGCTGAGAGAGTGTGACTTGGCCAACGTCACCCAGGGGTTTTCCACGGCTGAGTGGGGATTTGAACCCTGGTCTCCCAGAGTCATAGTCCAGTGGTCAAACCACTACAACACACTGGCTTTCATTTTCTATGGTTCTCTTATCGTTTTTTAAAGTTGGCAAGATGGTCAACACTCAAACCACTACTGTATATCACACTAGTTCTCTGACACAATAGCAGAGTAATAAAATTTACATTTCTGTGCCCTGGTGTTCACTAATCTTCTACTGGTAAGAGTAACATAGCCATCATATCTTTGGATGGATGTCCTTATTAGAATAACTGAAGAAGTCTGGCCTCATATCTTTCTGAAGCCATCTCTCCTCCTGCCACAAGGAAAGGCATTCTGTGCTCCCAACTCCTTGATGGTTGCAATGAAGACAAAAACAGTACAGATATACCTCAGCACTCCACGGTGTTTCTGTATGCACAAAATAGGGACTATGAACACAAGCATCAAGGTGACAGCAGCATGACGGTGCTGTTTCCAACCAGTTGTTGCTTCCTGAGATGTTTACTAAACTAACGCACAAAGCAGCCAGGCTAAATATAGCTGGCTGTGTAACTAGATATGTCAACCTAATCTGCAGGTGTTAGGTGGCCTACACACATCAAAAGGCGAAAAGTGGTGAATACAAACCCTGTATACTCCATTTTGAGGCATTTTCTGCAGTGACTCATGGAGATGGGGGGTTTCCTGGTGAAAATGGGTGGCCCTTGTCGCAGCCCACAAGTCAGGAAATTCATATAACTGGAGCGTCAAGCTCACAACGTGAGAAAACCACCTTAGCAATTCTTCCTCACTAGATTAAAAATAGCGGATTGCACCCAGCCGCTCCACAGACCACATCAAGAACAAACGTTTTTACAGCCAATTCAGAAATGTGACGCCTTACCTTCTTTCGCTAGATACAGCTCTTTGAATTTCGCCCTCTTTTGATTGAATTCTTGCTCGAGGTGCTGCTTCGTGCGGAGAAATTCAGCATTGACTTTTTCCAGCTCTGCCACTCGCTGAAGGAGAGCTAAAGACGACCCAACGGAGAGAAAGGAAAAAAGGGATCCGTGAGCACATCAAACAACAGCGCGGCTTACCATAATGTCCTCTCACTTTCTCTGGAGGAGAGCATAACCATTGTGCGTTGTCCAGATGACAGATTTGCCCCTCAGCTAGCTTTGGCCACACAAGGTGCATCTATATATTTGGGACATTTAAGGGACAGTTGCAGTTTCTCCTATGAACTCAAGCCCTCATGTTCTTTTCATCTCATCTTCTGTCTCAGGAACAGGCAACTGAATGGTGGCCAGCGGCTAATTCAACCCCATCGGCTGCACCCCATACATATAGCGCAAGTACAAATACCTCTTTTCCCCCCTCTGCAGTTCCTCTCAACATGGAAGTGATGCTCCATCACTTTCGGCGGACATTTTGAGAGGGATTACTGAAGAACACAGGTGTTCCCATCCTTCCTTTAGCCATTTTGAGAGGGATTAGAGGCATTTGGGGGTTAGTACAAGGTTCTGGGGTGCGTGTGCAAGTGAGGCGAGGGTATTTTCCTATATTTCCATGCTCTGGAGGGGGCTTTCTGCATGGCTTTGTGGCAAACCTTGTATGATGATCATGCTAAATTCAAATTCAGTACTAAAAATTGGAGGGTTGGAAGGTCTTGAGCGGTCAGCAAGCAAACAAAGATATTGCTCTGTTGCCCGTTGACTCCCTCATTGCCCAGTGACTTCTTACTAGCCTTCATATGGTTCAAACCCCGGTTAATCTTTCACCCTGGTCATTCCAAACAAACCAGAGACGGAGGCAAGGGAAGGCTCTCCAAAGGTGTAAGGAGTCCTTAAGCCTCTTGAGCCGCAGAGCTTAAGTCGGCTTGAAAGGTAAGTACCTCGCTTCTAAAATATTGCCTCCGCAAGCCGCAACACAGACAGAACCGGAAGACGTCCTGTCACCTCCCTGACAACACTGGCTTCTTCGAAACCATTCCAGTTTCTAACGCCCGGAAGACATATATAATCAACATAAAACAAAAACCACACCAAATTTAAGTTTTTGTCCGTCGATGTAAAAGAGGATGGTGCAACCTCAAAGAAGACTGATATGTCTCCAAAATTGGTGATTGTTGAGAAGCCCAAATGAAAAACCATCAACCACAGAATTAAAAACCTCTCTGAAGATGCTCCATCCAATTTGGTTCAAGCTTCCTTGCCCAACCACTTCTAATACTTAGTCTTCAATAAGGTTTTTCAGGAGTCTGCCTGTTATAGACATGCTTAAGATACGGAAAGTATTAGAATAGGTTCACCTGGCTTGGTCTCCTTCTATTAGTGACTTTCCTTGTCATAAGGAAAAATACATACATTTCAGCTATGGTGCCATTCAGGTTTATAAAACCTGGGGGGAAAGTGTTCTGGATAGATAATGTCAAAACAATAGATAGATAGATAGACAGACCTAGATAACAGGCCAGATTTTAGCAATATCCATGCCACCGTAAAGTACACAGCGACTGCTCCAGAACTAAGGCAAAGCTGATTATCAATAAGATTATTTTTGAGCCCAGAGTCTATTTATATATTAATAGCGCAGAAGCTTTTCCTGAATGCATTAGGTACAAAGCAAACAAGCAACAAGTTTGGTCTAACATTAGCATAGCTTTAGAACAGTTCGAAGAAGCAAAATCGAAACAAAACCCCAGAACAGCTGCCTGTGAAGATGAGCAAATGCTCCAAGGCATAATATGTGCTGCCTGCCTCAATGAACTTTGTTGGAAACCAATGGCGAATGAATTTTGTTGGAAGGCCCTTTCGTAGGCAGAGCAATAATTTAAATCCCTGCAACGCCAGAAAATCTCAATGAAGGCGGATATAACTTTGCAAGCGGGGAAGCAAATATTGTATAAAACACTCCCCCAAAATACTGATCTGTGGTGGGCCACATTTCCAAGCGGACGCAAATGACTACCTTGCCATAGCTAAGTGCTCCTCGGTCAAGACAAGGATGCTCCAAAGCTCTCCTCAATGAAAGGCAAGCAGACTCTGACAAGGTTGGTATGTTTAAATTATTATTATTATTTGGCACAAGGGGAGGGAAGGTAGACTGGAACCATGTTGCCACAATGAAGAGATGGAGACTGGGAAGATATAGGTAATCCCTAACACAGTGGTTCCCAAGCTCTAGTCCTCCAGGCGTTTCCTATCTGCCTTTCCTAACCAAATCCCATTGATGGCATCCCCATGTTTGCACAGTCGTTTCCCCCAAGTAGGCTTGCAAGTGTTGGACTCTGGCTTTACACACATGTGTTTGCCTACCTCTCACAAACATGTTGGAATTTGGATGTTGCAAGAAACGTATCCGAAGCCTTGCTCAAATGTCTAAAGGCACCCTTCCAACTGAGTTTGGAACAAGCTCTAAACAGCCAAGAGCTGGAGGAAATCTAGCCAGCTCTTCTTCACACTATAAATGACGATGTCTGCAAAAACAGTGGCTGACTCAGGCTCTAAAATGAGGAATTTGAGGAACTGATTCATGATTTTGAACATCTGGGTTGGCATGAAAGGGATCCCAGTCATCCTGATCAACTGGAAGATTTGAATTCTCCCCTCAAACCAAAGGCTCTTCCAACTGCAAAGAGAAGCTGCAACTGAGAAGTGAGACAGTGGCTGTATCAATGGTTAAGGATCTGTGAAGTCGAAGGCTTTCAGGGCCAGCATTTTATTAACCCACCAACAGTCTAAAAGGCAGAGAAGTTCCAGTACTACCCCTTGAAATAAATACTGTGAAGCATTCAGCAGTCTTAGCTCTCCTAGGAGTCGGCATTAAAGCATTCACTCCACTATCTTTATCACCATCGCACATTACAAGAAGCCGAGGACGAAACGGCGCATGATTCCAAGTCATGTGTGGTTTCAGATCCGGAGATATAATAACTGAAATTCTTTAGCCCAGGCTGAGCTATTTCTGGCACCAAAACTGACCCAGAGACTGGAAAACTTACAACGCATGTCCACTCTTTTCTACCTATCGCTTGTAAGAAAGTGGGAATAAGGTTGGAAGCAGGGTCCGACAGAGGAAAGAAGTGACCAAGAGGACCACAGACTGCTTTCTAACCAGTTCGGGAAGTACAAGAACGCTTTGGTTCAGGAACGCCAGGGCAAACTGAATGGCATTGTCCCGGGTCATTGCACAAGCTAATGATAAGTAAGCAAAAAGCCAAGCCTGCGGTGCCTTAGGGATTTAAAGTTTTAATGAAGGGAAATGTTGAGGATACTGGCTTTCCTGACAAAGCAGCAGCGTCCAAACAAGGATTGCGTTTGCGCTGAATCTATATTACAAGGCAGCAAATGATCAGAAAACGTGTTTCTTAATTCAGAAATGGCATGGAAAGCAAAGAAAGCCCAGAATCGTGGCACGTTTTTACGATGTGATCCACTGGATTTCGGCCCGAAAGCGACAAGCTTCCTTCCAACTTGCTCTGTCTTAGCCCTGTAAAATGGAAGTGCAGAGAAACATCAACAAAACTACCATGCATTTTGAAAAGCCCTTCTCAAATATGGTAAGTCTTCTGTGCTTTTCAGTACCATCACAACTTGGAAACCCAGTGAGAGACCTTTGCCAAGTCACACACTCTCAGCCCCAGAAAACCCCAGGATAGGATAACCTTAGGGTCACCATAAGTCAGAAGATACTTGAAGGCACACAACAACAACAAATGTTCAGAATATAAACTCCATATATTTGAGTATGTCTGAAGCAAAACAAGACCGGTTTTCAAAAGGTCAATCATCTGTTCCAAAAGATAGTTACGGTACTCATTCAACCCCAAATTTGCTCATCCAACCCCTCCAAAAGAACACTGCAACTCCATTCCTTTCTTCCCTGTTAAACATGGTCAAACCTTAGTAGGGTTTAATACTAATGTTTATTCAGAAAGCCATGTTCAGTTGGGTTGAAAGCCACATTTGCTGGGTTTAGTGGCACAAGAAAGTGGAAAACGGCAAATAAAAAACCACTACATTTTTACCTGTGAGGACACTTCTCTAGGAATCTCTAGGTCCTCCAACACAACTCTATGGTCACATCTGCCTGACGCTGACCACAGAGTAGCACCAGAGGACCTACAAAGGCCTAGTAATCTCCAAGTCCTCCAGTGCAACTCTATGGTCAATTTCCAGCAGAGTTGCGCTGGAAGACCTAGAAATTCCTAGAGAGCACATATGCGGAGGGGCAGCTGTACAGTAAGCATCAACTTTCAGGAACAGAGTTGTTTGAACAGCTAAGCTTACTTGGAGAAATACCCCATTTCAGTTCAAGCCTTGCTATGTGACTTCATACCAAGGCCCCCAACCACAGCAATACATTTCTCCCCTCTTTCTAACCGTGCTACACAACATTTCCAGCCATTCACCACAGACATCCTGCATCGGAAGCCGGCGATCGCGAGGCACGTCCCCCATTTTGAAGAGTAAAAACTGGAAGTGACTCATCTGTCGGAGCCTCTCTTATCAAGTATCTCAGTCGATCCGTTATCTTCGCCACCACTGGTCTACTCCGCTTGTTGCTATTGGTTTTACTGAATCTGGGAGATAGTATTGTTTTTTGCTACTGCAATGGTTTTGCCATTACCTTTGGATTTACTGTGGCACCAGAGCGAAATGTCTCACACAACTGCAGTGCCCAGAATTCCCTAGCATTGAGCCAGGGCTGTGAAAGCGGTCTCAAACCGGATTACTTCTGCAGTGTGTTTTGAACCAAGCTAGCCCAAATTTAGGCAAGGGTTTGAATAACCACACAGACCTTCTAACCCTATTGCCTGGGAACATACAAAGCTATTCAGGAGGATGAGATGACTAAACACTTACCACCAAGTGGCCAAGGGAGAAATGACTTGTGAGGGCACCTTTTACCACATCCTTCGCTGCACTGACATCTAGGACAACACATATTAACCAACTTTCAATGGAGAGATAAACTTGACATATGTTGTTGTCCTCCCCGGTAAGATCCTTCACGTTCTGCTGTTGTTAGAAAACAGTTGAAGGGATTCATCTGAATACTTTTCTTTTCCTCACCCCTTTCCCCTCGCTCTCTCACTTCAGGAGCATAGAAAACGCCTCTCCAGAGCCTTGTATTTAAGTACTCACCTGGCAGCTACAGGCGACAAGGAACACCATGCGCTTGCCTATAGGCGCATAAGGAGGCTGGCGGAGGGATGGAGGATTCATTCCTCCTCTGCACTCCATGCAGAAACCAACCAGGATGGCAGGGAAGAAATCCTCCTTCATGCCAGCCCAGGAATACACTGGGTTGCTACAAGAGAGACAGAGCTCTTCTCTGCCAGCCCTCCTGGAGCCTGGCATTTATTTAGCTGTAGGCTAGTAAGTGTTGCGACTGCTCTGAGAGTATTCATTTAAGCCTTCTCTTAGGCACAAGGAAGCCATATGCCAGTGGAAGACTCTGGTCTCTTCCTGGAGTGCTGTCTGGCCTGGCAAAGGCCTTATGGATCTCCTCAACGCATACATTTCTGGCACATTGGGCATCGCCAGTTACCTAACCCTAAACCCTGCATTGCTACTTGATTCTCAGATGGAAAAAAGAGACAAGGCTTCAGAGCTTCAAAAGCCCCAAAGGGTTTTGAACTGAATTATTTCGAAGTGTAAAATGGCGTCCCTTATATAAAATGGCAATATTCAAGGTTTGCCTCTTAGAATTCATGCTTAGAAAATGTTTTCAAGCCATGGATAAAATGTTTGTGAAGAAGGAGGGCTGCCTGTCACATGCAATCCTTAAGGCCTAAACCCTATTGTTAAGTCCTGAGTAAGAGCCACTGAATCAGTTAAATCTGCCTATGAAATGCACTTGCCATGCGACAACCTATTTAATGGGTCTGCTCTAGTTGGGACTCGCCAACAAGCCAAAGGCATCACACACAGCCCACCCTTCCTGAGGCAGATTCCATTATATCAGTGTATTTTGATAACAACAGTCACATCCGGGTCAAATAATTTCATTGCACAGAATGAGTATGTCTACAATCCCATGGAATTTCAATGCGCAGACATATTTACTACTCTCTTGCTCTCCGCTCCCATGGACACAGTGCCATTCAAGTCTAACTCTGCTGCCCAGCTCTACAGCCATAGCCAACGTTGCTGCTTCCCAAGAAGACATCTCCCAGAAGGTCTCTCCATTCATTTCCACACTTCCAGAGATCAACCACACTTCCAAAGTGAACAAAAACATAGGCCTTCAGACCTGCCATTGAAAGAACTGGCGGCTGAAGGAAGCAGGAGCCAAGTTTACCCATGTTGAGGATGTTTGGAGAAGGATTTTGTACTCTGTGCGCTCATCTTTACACGGGATTTAATAGGATAAAGCGGCAACTCCCAACCTTTGGCCCTCCATAGGTTTTGGATTTCACCTCCCAGAAACTGTCTTCACCGACCAAGGGCTGGCGGAGAGCATTCTGGGAGTTGAAGCGCTGAAAGATAAAAGGCTGAGGAGCTCTGGGCCAAAGAGAAAGGGATGATAAGTAAGGACAGTGGTCCCTCCACATGCGCTGGGTTTAGGGGCAAAGGACCCCCGCGAATGTGGAAAAGCCACAAAGGAAAGGAATACACTATTCTTTTTACCTGAGAGGACACCTCTCTAGGAATCTCCAGGTCCTTCAGTGCAACTCTATGGTCAACATCCACCAGAAGCTGATCACAGACTCACGCCAGAGGACCTACAAAGGCCTAGAGAAGGGTTCTCTCTAGGAATTTCTAGGTTCTCCAGCACAACTCTATAGTCAACATCCAGCAGAATTGTGCTAGAGGACTTAAGTGGTCCTCTAGTTGGGAAGTCTTCTGCAGCATATGGAGGACCAAACACTGAATGTTTCGACATCGGTTAACACTAGCAATAGGTTTATGTAATGATTTTGGTGACCTTAGTGGGCAAGCATATATACAGTGGCAAGCAAATGTGCCAAATCCATGCCCAGCATAAAATGGTATTTAGTTCTCTGCTATAAGGCTGATGCCACATTAAACATTAGCTTTAATATGCAGCTCCGCTGGCCCCTGAGTTGGGCAATAACTTCACTGGGGATCGGTCAAAGCGTCGCAAAAGTGTGCAGCTTTTGAAGTCCTCCAGAAATGCAACTAATACGTACCAACTATCCCCAGGGAGTGCTCCGGAGAAGCTGAAAGTTTCCATGCTTTTGTTACTACTAATCCTTTGAGTTGTTCAAAAGGGGTCACTTGTGTTTTTAGGGCTGAGGATGGCAATATTTGTAAATACTTTTGTACTCTACATGCATTGTGTATGTACATGTGTGAGTTACCATACACACACACACACACATATGGATAGTGTGTGTGTATACATACTGATGTTTAATTTGTATCTGTTGGTGTTGTTATTCTCATGATCAGATACCCTTTGCAATAGCCTTCAGCCACAAGCAATAAACTGCCGCTGCTATCTCAGCCTCTGTGCCATTTTGGCTTGCCTTACCAAAGGTATTGCCCAACGAAGGTAGAGCAAGACCCAGGAACACACTGCCATGGAAGGGAAAAGGCAGACACTCAAGTCTCTGGTTGAAGAACGAAGAAGAAGAAGGGAGCCACTGGAGTGGAAGATCCTATAAAAGCTGAGACGGGAATGAAGGGATGAGCATCATATTTGGGAGGATGTAAATATGGGGTTTGGGGTAATGAGAAGGAGAAGCTCCTTATGGCAGTTAGCTCTTAAGTTGAGGGGGGAATGAAGGGGTGAGCATAATGATATTTTAAGGGGGTAAATATAGGAGGGGGGTGATAGGAAGGAGCTCTTAGGAGGGTGGCAATAGTCAGAGAAGAGTTAAAAGGCTATTTTAAGGGGTGTCAATGGGTGGGGATGGTAAGGAGAAGCTCCTGGAGGAATGAGGGGAGAATAGAGACATGAGCACAGTAATGTTTTAGTGGGATATATATATATATGGGGGAGATAAGGAGAAGCTCTTAGATGGTGTTATTAACTTGAGAGAGGAAGGAAAGGGCAAGCATAATAATATTAAGGGGTGCAAGCAAGAGGTCATGACATGAAGAGTGGCTAATAAGATGAATAGAGAATAAAGGGATGAGTGTAACAACATTTGAGGAGGTGTATCTCAGAGAGGGATAAGAAGTACCTCTTGAGGGGATGCTACTAACCTGAGAGAGGGAGCCAAGGGCAAACATCACATTATTTGGGGTGCAATTAAGGGGGAGGGATGGTAAGAGGGGTGGCTCATAAGCTGAGGAGAGAATAAAGGGATGAACATCGTAATATTTCAGGGGTGTATCTATGAAGGAGGGGGCTGCCATTAGCCTGAGAGAGGAAGGAAGGGATAAGCATCATAATATTGGAGGGGGGATGATAAGAGGGGTGGCTGATAGGATGAGGATAGTAATATTTGAGTAGAGTGTATCTATGAAGGAAGGGGCCAAGGAGAAGCTCTTCAGGGGGCTGTTCACCTGAGAGAAGGAGGAAAGGCTCAGCATCATCAGGTTTCATGAGGGAGAGTTAATACATATATATATATGTGTGTGTGTGTGTGTGTATACACATTTACACACACATATATGTATATATATTTAACTCTCTTCTCATATATATAATATACATATATGAGGAACAGTTTAATATATATGCATATATATATGTTTATACACACACACCTATAGTTATCTATATGTGTGTATATATATATATATATATATATGTATATACACACATATACATACCTCTCCATATATATATATATACAAAACATATTTATTTGTACCCCGTTCTTCAGCCAAGGCTATCAGAGTGGCTTACAATTTGCTAATTAGACATTAATTAGACGTTAGACATATATATATATATCTATACACACACACACACACATATATATATATGTACACCTCTTCCTCATATATGTGCCTCATATACCATATGTCTCTATGTCGATGTCTATGGAGGGTGTGTGTGTGTGTGTTGAGGCTCTCCTTGTGGGTCCCCTTCCCTTCATCGCTCAGAGCCGCCGCCGCCGCCTCAGGCTCACCTTCCGCCGTCGTTGTCTGCACCGCCGCTGCCTCCGAGGCCGGCCCTGCCTGGGCCATGGCGACCGTGCTGCCCTCCTCCTCCGTCAGTCTGAGACCGAGGCCGGCTCCGCGACGACGTCAGGCCGAGGCCGACCGCCCGAAGAGGAGGAGGAGATGCCCCGCCGCTGCTTCTGCTGCCGCCGCCTCATCATCCTGACAGGCGACGGCGATTGGCGAGAAGGGGTTGTGCGCATGCGTCAGAGATGGGAGGGAGAGGGAGCGGGGTTTCTGCGCACGCGTCAGAGATGGGAGTGAGAGGGAGCGGGGTTTCTGAGCATGCGTCAGGGATTGAAGAGAGGAGGGAGGGAGAAGGAACCTGGGTTGTGCGCATGCGTCGGAGATTGGACGGAGGAGGGAGGAAGAGGGGTTTCTACGCATGCGTCGGTGGGAGGGAGAACGAGCGGGGTTTATGCGCATGCGTTGGAGATGGGAGGAAGAAGGGAGAGGGAGCGGAGGTTCTGCGTCTACGTTGGAGATTGGACGGAGAAGGAGTGAGGAGTCTGCGCATGCGTCAGAGATAAATGAGGGAACTGAGAGGGGATTGTGCGCATGCGTCGGTGATTGGAGGACGGAGGGAGAGGGAGCGAAGAGTCTACGCATGCGTTGGAGATTGGAAGGAGAAAGAGCGGGGTTTCTGCGCTTGCAGAAATTGGATGGAGGAGGGGAGAGGGAGTTTAGCGCATGCGCCGCAGATTTACTTCAGTCAGAGAGGCGTCGAAGTCAGTTGTGGAAAAAGCCCCTTAATGGAAGCGAATGTGGGGCAGGTCCTTTAAAAGTATCATTATTGTTATTATGATAATTAATAATTATCAAAGTTATAATTATTATTATTTGGGCTGAGGGGCACACAACAACAACCACAACAACCACAACTCCCTGCCTTACTTCTGCAGCCAAGAAGCGGCAGTATACAAGATCTGAGGGCTTCCTCTGTGTGTCTTCAAGCGGTTTCTTATGGGGAGCCTATCTTGGGTATTTCTTGGCAAGATTGGCTTAAAAGTTTCGCCGTTGCTTCCCTCTGAGGCTGAGAGAGTGTGACTTGCCCTTTGTCACCCATTGGGTTTCATGGCTGAGCCGGGATTCGAACCCAAGACTCCAATTCCTGACGTTTCACCAATGTCTGTGGCTGCCATCTTCAGAGAAGGATGGCATAGCAATGAATGGGATATATATATATTTATACACACACACACACACACACACTGTGTGGCCCCAAATGTATATACACACCCCACTCTCTTCCATGGCAGCATCCTCTGAAGATGCCAAAGCCAGGGATGCTGGCAAAACTCTTCCAGAACGTGGCCACAGAAACCGAAAAACAACCCACAGAAAACGACCACTTTGACGTTGTAAAAGTAAAAGGAAGAGGAGGGACGTGGCAGATAGAAGAGTTGTATGCACACTCGCACCTCCACATTTGCGGCTTTGATTATCCAGGGATTTGATGAATGTGTTCTCTCTAGGAATATCCAGGTCCTCCAGTGCAACTCTATGGCCAACTTTAAAGGTTGCACTGAAAGACATAGAGATCCCTAGAGAGACCACTCTCCTAGGCCTTTGTAGCTCTTCAGGCGGATCATATTCTTGCCATCTGCGGTTTGTAATTGTGGGCAGGGATATTGACGTTTCTGTCACACAATCACACCAAGCAGGGAGAGCGGCAGAACCAGAGAGGCCTAGAAATCCCCATTCAGTTGTATAACTTGCCAAGTAGCTTTGCGTTAGTCGTTGCCTCGCAGCCTAGCCTTCCTCACAGCGTTACTGCGAAGATTATTTCGTACATTGTATGCCATGGGTGGGTTTACTCTTATCTATTATATTATTGCTTGTAGGTACAGTGCTGTGCAAATCTACAGCGCTATATAAAGAAAGCATATTAGAATCGGAGAGTTGGAAGAGACCCCAAGGAAGGCTATCCAGTCCAGCCTCATTCTGCCATGCAGGAACTCTCAATCAAAGCATCCCCATTGACAGATGGCCATCCAGACTCTGTTTGAAGACCTCTAAGGAAGGAGACTCTGAGACTGCATCTTCCACTGTCAAACAGCTTTTACCATCATGAAGTTCCTCCTAATGTTGAGCTGGAATCTCTTTTCCTGCAGCTTGCATCCATTGCTCTGTGTCCTAGTCTCTGGAGCAGCAGAAAACAAGCTTGCTCCCTCCTCAATATGACATCCCTTCAAGTATTTAAACAGGGCTATCATCATATCACCTCTTAACCTTGGTAGACAGGAATCCTGGACGCTCTCTTGAGTGACTCGAGAGAAGCTTCCAGGATGTGAATATAATAGACAAATAACGTTTGATGCGAAAGCCTTCAGAAGTCGGTCCCAAAGCGACGCTTCAAGGTATTGCATAAAGCGTGAAGGAGGTCTGGAATATAAAATACGGACATTTAATACCAAAAAGAAATACAAACATTAAAATGGGACGGTTGGACACTTGTCTGCTGCTCTGAAGATGGATGCAAGTTCAAACCACAATCTGCCCCGCTGTAAACCTTACCTCTGCTGTTGATCCCATAGAACAGAATGGGGCATTTTAGCATCCCAGAGCTATTGTTGAAACCACAAAGATCCATACCTTTAGACACTTTGTGACATTGCACATCTTTAAGCCGTATCCCCATGTAAATGTTTTTTCTACACAGAAGAAACCGCTTCCAAATCTCCCAACAAATCTATTGATTTATCGATATACAGATTTTATTCCTTCATGTTTCTTTCAGCTAATCTAAGACTGGCAGAAAGTCGCCAGTTTCGGTGGGCATTGTGCCTCCTCTTCTGACCGTTTGTTTTTGAAATGTCCAATTGACGCATGTTCTGTCCCAGTTTATTCCCCACAAAATGTTCGACACGGACTGTGACTTTGCAGACAGATGTGAAATTTCCCATGTCCGTTTCCGTCGTCTCGGTTGCAGCAAAGCAACACAATTTGTGGGTTTTTGGGGCTGTGAGGCCATGTTCTAGAAGAGTTCATTCCTGACGTTTCGCCAGCATCTGTGTCTGGCATCTTCAGAGATGCCAAAAGATAACAAGATGGGCGCAAGCAAGAGTATCGCAATGAGAACTGGGCACTTTTGGTGCCCATCAGAGCTCCTGTTGTGGCACTTTTAGGTAGTTTTTAGCAATGTCGCACGTTGTATATTAAATCCTTTTATTCGAAGCTTCATAACTATGTCATCTCTCTCCTTTTGTCAGAGAGGTTCCATTTGGGTAACATAGGCCCCAAACAGACGGCCAAAATAAAGCTGCTTTGGGTCATTTTGCAGGTATGCTGTTTAAATGATGCATGAGTCCTAAGAGTATGGAAGCCATGCCAAAGCCATGCTCCAGTCCTAAGTTGTGGCTTCCGGCCTCTTAGGACGCTTGCATCATTTAAACAGCATACTTCCAAAGTGACCCAAAGCAGCTTTATTTTGGCCTGTCCGTATGGGGCCTAAGATTCTAAGATGTGTACAAAGGGCTTTGCCTTTGCCTCCCTCTAAGGCTGAGAGAGTGTGACTTTCCTAAGGCCACCTTTAATGGGTTTCCATGGCCGACTGAGGACTTGAACCCTCTTCTCCAGAGTCATAACTCAAGCCACTACGCCACGTTGTCATTACCTATGAAAAACCCCTTTTCCAACAAACAATGGTGTTGCTGCACGCTTGACTCCGAATGCGTACCCTCAACTCCCCTTCTCCCAGCCGTTGTTCATTGCGATCTTTCAACAAGACATCGACTAAATCCGTCCCATCTTTTGCAGTTTGGGGGCTATCCTCCACAAACGCCCAACGACAACATTTGACTCTTCGGCGCACATGGTCCCAATGAAATCGGAGGCACCGCACACTGGAGCATCAGTGGTGTGTAAGTGTTTCCCCTCGGCCAAAACAGCATCTTTCTCATTATTATTATTTTGCTTTGGAAATGGAGGTGAGCCCCCAAATTCTCATAAAGTATGAGTTCAAAAATACACACAGAGAGAGCACCAAGGATCTTCCCAGCAACAGTCTGATTCCAATAAAATCAGTTTGTCTCTCTTGCAATAATAATCCCCCCCCCTTTACCCCAGGCATTTTATGCAGCCGAAAATCTTTTCAAGAGCCATACGGAGACTATGTCATCTCTCTCCTCTTGTCTAAGAGGTTCCATGTGGGTACATGGTTCTGAAGAGATGGAAAGCAGATGAGGTTTTTTATACCAATATGTATGTATAAAGAGAGGGAGGGAGATTGGTAAAGGGCTGGCAGTCAAGGCCTTGCATCGACTGCAAGATGAAATAGACACCAACCCATGAACTCCTTTGAAAGCTGCCTGTATTCGAAGGCTCTGAAGTTCATGTTCATGTCCTATGGCTTGCTTCTGTTGAAGACGATGGGATACGCCATGAAGCTAAATACACTTGTCCCTCCATCTTCACCAGGGTTAGGGGCACAAGACACCAGTGAATATGGAAAAACTGCAAATAACAGAAACACCACATTTTTACCTGAGAGGACACTTCTCCCTTGGCCCTCCAGTGCAACTCTGTGGTCAACATCCGACACACTGACCATAGAACTGCGCTGGAGGAGCTACAAAAGCCTAGTAGAGTATTCTCTCTAGGGATCTCTAGGTCTTTCAGTGCAACTCTGTGGTCAACGTCCAACAGACACTGACCATAGAACTGCACTGGAGGAGCAACAAAGGCCTAGTAGAGTATTCTCTCTAGGGATCTCTAGGTCTTTCAGTGCAACTCTGTGGTCAACGTCCAACAGACACTGACCATAGAACTGCGCTGGAGGAGCTACAAAGGCCTGTGAGTATTCTCTCTAGGGATCTCTAGGTCTTTCAGTGCAACTCTGTGGTCACATCCGACAGACACTGACCATAGACTGCGCTGGAGGAGCTACAAAAGCCTAGTAGAGTATTCTCTCTAGGGATCTCTAGGTCTTTCAGTCCAACTCTGTGGTCATCGTCCAACAGACACTGACCATGAACTGCCCTGGAGAGAGCTACAAAGGCCTAGTGAGTATTCTCTCTGGGATCTCTAGGTCTTTCAGTGCAACTCTGTGTCATCGTCCAACAGACACTGGACCATAGAACTGCACTGGAGGAGCTACAAAGGCCTAGTAGAGTATTCTCTCTAGGGATCTCTAGGTCTTTCAGTCAACTCTGTGGTCACGTCCAACAGACACTGACCATAGAACTGCACTGGAGGAGCTACAAAAGCCTAGTAGAGTATTCTCTTAGGGATCTCTAGGTCTTTCATGCAACTCTGTGGTCACATCCAACAGACACTGACCATAGAACTGCGCTGGAGGAGCTACAAAGGCCTAGTAGAGTATTCTCTCTAGGGATCTCTAGGTCTTTCGTGCAACTCTGTGGTCAACACTCGACAGACACTGACCATAGAACTGCGCTGGAGGGCTACAAAGCCTAGTAGAGTATTCTCTCTAGGGATCTCTAGGTCTTTCAGTCCAACTCTGTGGTCACGTCCAACAGACACTGCCATAGAACTGCACTGGAGGAGCTACAAAGGCCTAGTAGAGTATTCTCCTAGGGATCTCTAGGTCTTTCAGTGCAACTCTGTGGTCAACATCACAGACACTGACCATAGAGAACTGCATGGAGGAGCTACAAAAGCCTAGTAGAGTATTCTCTCTAGGACTCTAGGTCTTTCAGTGCAACTCTGTGGTCAACATCCAACAGACATGACCATGAACTGCGCTGGAGGAGCTACAAAAGCCTAGTAGGTATTCTCTCTAGGGATCTCTAGGTCTTTCAGTCCAACTCTGTGGTCATCGTCCAACAGACACTGACCCAGAACTGCACTGGAGGAGCTACAAAGGCCTAGTAGAGTATTCTCTCTGGGATCTCTAGGTCTTCAGTGCAACTCTGGGTCAACGTCCGACAGACACTGACCATAGAACTGCGCTGGAGGAGCTACAAAAGGCCTAGTGAGTATCTCTCTAGGGATCTCTAGGTCTTTCAGTCCAACTCTGTGGTCACGTCCAACAGACACTGACCATAGAACTGCACTGGAGGAGCTCAAAGGCCTAGTAGAGTATTCTCCTAGGGATCTCTAGGTCTTTCAGTGCAACTCTGTGGTCAACATCCGACAGACACTGACCATAGAACTGCGCTGGAGGCTACAAAGCCTAGTAGAGTTTCTCTCTAGGGATCTCTAGGTCTTTCAGTCCAACTCTGTGGCATGTCAACAGCGACACTGACCATAGAACTGCCTGGAGGAGCTACAAAGCTAGTAGAGTATTCTTCTAGGGATCTCTAGGTCTTTCAGTGCAACTCTGTGGTCAACATCCGACAGACACTGACCATAGACTGCACTGGGGAGCTACAAAAGGCCTAGTAGAGTTTCTCTCTTAGGGATCTCTAGGTCTTTCAGTGCAACTCTGTGGTCAACATCCAAAAAGACACTGACCAGAACTGCGCTGGAGGGCTACAAAAGCCTAGTAGAGTATATCTCTCTCGGGATCTCTAGGTCTTTCAGTCCAACTCTGTGGTCATGTCCAACAGACCTGACCATAGAACTGCATGGAGGAGCTACAAAGGCCTAGTAGATATTTCTCTAGGGATCTCTAGGTCTTTCAGTGCAACTCTGTGGTCAACATCCGACAGACACTGACCATAGAACTGCGCTGGAGGAGCTACAAAAGCCTAGTAGAGTATTCTCTCTAGGGATCTCTAGGTCCTTTCAGCAACTCTGTGGTCAAAGTCCAACAGACACTGACCATAGAACTGCACTGGAGGAGCTACAAAAGCCTAGTAGAGTATTCTCTTCTAGGATCTCTAGGTCTTTCAGTGCAACTCTGTGGTCAACTCCGACAGACCTGACCATAGACTGCGCTGGAGGAGCTACAAAGGCCTAGTAGAGTATTCTCTCTAGGGATCTCTAGGTCCTTCAGCGCAACTCTGTGGTCAACGTCCGACAGACATGACCATAGAACTGCGTGGGGAGCTACAAAAGCCTAGTAGAGTATTCTCTCTAGGGATCTCTAGGTCTTCAGTCCGCAACTCTGTGGTCAACGTCCACAGACACTGACCATAGAACTGCACTGGAGAGCTACAAGGCCTAGTAGAGTATTCTCTCTAGGGATCTCTAGGGCTTTCAGGCAACTCTGTGGTCAACTCCGACAGACACTGACCATAGAACTGCGCTGGAGGAGCTAACAAAGGCCTAGTAGAGTATTCTCTCTAGGATCTCTAGGTCTTTCAGTGCAACTCTGTGGTCAAGTCCAACAGACACTGACCATAGAACTGCACTGGAGGAGGAGCTACAAAAAGCCTAGTAGATTATTCTCTCAGGGATCTCTAGTCCTCCAGCGCAACTGTCAACGTCCGACAGACACTGACCATAGAACTGTGCTGGAGGAGCAACAAAGGCCTAGTAGAGTATTCTCTCTAGGGATCTCTAGGTCTTTCAGTGCAACTCTGTGGCCAACGTCCAACAGACACTGACCATAGAACTGCCCTGGAGAAGCTACAAAGGCCTAGTAGAGTGTCTTCTCTAGGAATCTCTAGGTCTTTCAGTACAACTTTTAGTTTAAGTTCACCATAGAGTTGTACTCCATAAACAAAAACTTCATTTGCCAAACTGGTGGGGAAAAAGTTGTATTTTATTTACACTTGCCAATAGCCAAAAGGAACAGACATTCAGCTTCAGTTTTATTCGATAGGGAAGCACCAGGACAAACTGAGAGGGCAGCCCTTCCGTCGCCAGTGAAGTGGTCGAAACAGAAACCTGAAAACAAATGGCAAAAAAGGATTTTTAGAAGGGCAGTCTACATTCACTCTCTGGGGGTTGCATGATCATCTGAAACCATGTGGGGCCTTAGTCCGAAAGGGACTTGTTAATCCCAGGTAGACTAGACCCATTGCATTAATGATACTTCTTTACAATTGACTTCCCTTTCAATGAATGGGCATGCTTAAACTGGGACTAGCTATTGGATTTAGGCCTTAGTCCAGGGACAGGAACTGTGTGGCCCTCAAGTTGTTACTGAAATGCAACTCCCAGCATCCTCAGCCAGCTCAGTTAATGGTGAGGAACACAGAGAACTGTGGTTCCACAACCTCCAAAGGGCTGAAGGCTTCCTATCCACACCTTGGACTGCAACTGTGGAAGGATTTGGGGCCACATTAGCCACTAGGAGACCCAAACCACCACAAAAAAGACCCACTATATGTGTGTGTGTGTGTGTGTGTGTGTGTGTACACGTATGTGCCCTCAAAGACCTTTAGGGAAGTTACTTTTAGTTTACCTCTGGCTTAAAAAACGACCTTTCCTGGGCCTAAAATGCCCTGATGTGAGAACCTGGTGAAAATGCTCTCATGCATTTGGAGGCAGAAAATTTGCTTTGACCCCCCTGGGTCAAAGTGACCTACTTTGCGCAGCCCTGCTGCAGAGGGACCACATCATCTTCTCGAACACAACAGAAAATAGGATATATATCCTAGAGATCTGACAGAGCCAAGCCACTTTGCCCAGCCTGGCTGAAGAGGAACTATTTTACATCATCTTGAATACAGCAAATAGGATACATATCCTGCAGATCTGACAGAGCCAAGCCAATTCCATTATTCCTACACTCCAAACAAAACATTGAGTTGAGTACCCCTTATCCGAAATGTATAGGACCAGAAGTGCTTTGGGATTTGGAACATTTGCATATACATAATGAGATCTTGGAGAGGAGACCCAAGTCCAAACCTGAAGTTCATTTATGTTTCATGTACATCTTATACACCAAACCTGAGGGTAATTTTATACACAACATTTTAAATAATTTTGTGCATGAAACAATGTTTGTGTACACTGAACTATCAAAGGTGTTGCTGTCTCAGCCATCCATGTGCACAATTGGATTTCTAGATAAGGGATATTCAACCTGTAGTAAAATTGCACACTGTTGCCTGGGCATGATGAATTCACTGCAGAAGAGAAACAGAGATCACCCTTGGTTCCCTGTTCCATCCTGGTAGGTTTCTAAGTGCCTTTTTCCCCCTTACCACAACATTTCTCCTACTTTTAAGTGATGAGGGACATCTCCTCTCGGTCTCGGTTCTCATTCACCAAGTTGGTAATGTTCTTGAGGTACTTTACAAACTCCATCCGGACGTCCTCAGGGTCTTCTTCGAGGGAGGAGTGTATCAGCTGCAGCTTGTCCAGCGGGGAAGCTTTGAAGTTGAAGAAGAACATCATCGACATTGAAGTACTTTTGGATAGCGCACCAAACATACAATTGTTGTAATAATTGATTTCTATCCTGCCTTCCTCACAAAATTGGGTCCAAAGGCAGTTTAAAAAAGTGATACAGTTAAAACCATACAAAAAGTGAACATTAAAATAGGCAAAGTGAATATGTTACACATGGGCCTGTTACAGACTGCCAAAATAAAGCTGCTTCGGGTCTCTTTATAGGTATACTGTTTAAATGATGCATGCATCCTAAGAATCCGGAAGCTGCACCAAAGCTGCCCTCCAGTGCTTAGGAATGGAGTGTGGCTTTGACACGATCTCCGGACTCTTAGGACCCATGCATCATTTAAATAGCATATCTCCAAAGAGACCCAAAGCAGCTTTATTTTGGCAGTCTGGAACAGGCCACAGTTTGAGAGTTCAGCTATGACTCTTGAAGCCAGGGTTCGATTCCCAGCTCGGCCCATGGAAGCCACTGAGGGACCTTGGGCAAGTCCCATACTCTCAGCCTCTGAAGAAAGCAATGGCAAACCTCTGAACAAAGCTTTCCAAGGAAGTCCCGTAACAGGGTTGCCATAGGTCAGAAATGACTTGACAGCACACTACTACAACAGCAGCGATACGTAACAGCTAGGAAGTGAGGTTGGTGGCCTTACGCAAGTTGAGATTCCCCGTGTCTCCTGAAGAGCCAGGCTTGTGATGGGCAATGAGCAGACACTGGCTGTCCAGCAACTGTGGCTGTTGGATGAAGCAGGAGTGCCACATCTCAATTTCCTTCACATGGCTGGGCACGTCTGGGTTGAAGATGATGACAACCCCATGGGAATCCTTCATCAGAGCTGGCCAGCAAGTCTCGAACCTGGAAGCGCAACAACACCATGGTTGGAAAGGCCTAGCTTAGACTGTAGGCAAAATGTGGCCCCCAGGGCTATTTTTGTGGCCCCTGGGGCATCCAAGGATTTTAAAAAACCAGTTAATAAAACATTTCCTAAATGGCCTGTAAGGGCATTTTTGCAACAGTTCCCCTCCCTAGCTATTTTTGGCCTAGGCCTTTCCCTAAGAGATCATCACATGGTTCTTAAATAGTGGAACAGAAGGGGGATTGAACCTAATTGACGGATCTTTTCGCACCACACTGTGGCTAGGTATCCTGTAGTGTGCTTCTGTTGCTGCTTTTAAGGAATGAGAAACTCCCACGAATAGCTGCCAATCCCTCATTTAGCCATTATTGAAGTATGTGCGATAGATCATTCTGGGGCAATTCAGACAGAAGGGGATTTACACCTGTTTGACTGCAGGGACTCCGTTCCCAATACAGGCAAGACTACTTGGATGGCCCCTGTGGTCTCTTCCAACTCTCTGATTCTATGATTCTATACTTATGTACTTAATCTCAGATATCTCAGAACGATAGTGCGGTAAGATCCATAGCCAACCTGTTATTGGTTCGCAACTGGGTGGTAATGTGAAAAGAATCGCTATTGTTTGGGGTGTTTAAAAAGCCGCAACGGCATCAGGAGGGGAGCTTCGTGAGATAATCTCCGGCCGTTGCATCCTTTCCTCCATGACGTAGCAACAGAAGGCAAAGCAATAGACTAGGCAGTTGTCGAACCAAACCATAGTACAAACCAAGGTTTGTAATACCACTGCCTCTGAGCGTCTGGCTTTGAGACATCACACCAAACCATAGTCCGTCTCCTTTCATTGCAGTTTGGCCTGGTGTCGAGTCTGAGCCAATACTAAGAGAGTTGGTGAGTCTGGTAAAAGAGTACTTACTTTTGATCGCCTCCACAATCCCACAGCTCAAACCGACACTCCGATCCTTTGCTGTTCTCATTCATCTGTGGCTTCTCATATTCAAGAATCCTAAAATGGTTTGAAACAGGCATGTTTGTATATACAAAGACAGACAAGTGTCCTTTTGGATAAAAGGGACGTTCCACCCACTCAGCCCAATGTGAATGGCTCCAGTTTCCCACTGCCTACCCCTTTTTTGCTGCGGTCAACATCTGGCGTACACATCTTATGGCTGCACATGTTACCTGCGCACTAGATTGCTCTGCGCCAGAGTTCGTAGCCTCAGTTATGAGGCAGGCATTTTAAAAATCATTCCATGTTTCAAGGCAAAGAATTAACCAGAGCCGCCGATGGGTTCGATGAGACTATCATCCACATTTTGGCTCTGGCAGGATGGCTGGGCAGTGTAATAGTGTGAGCATTCGACTATGACTCTGGAGACCAGGGTTCAAATCCTGGCTCAGCCATGCAGACCTACTGGGTGACTTTGACCATGTCCACATTCTCTCAGCCTCGGAGGATGCCAATGGCCAACCCTCCTCTGACTTGCCAAGAAATCCCCGGCGTAGGGTCTCCATAAATAGGAATTGACTTGAAGGCAGACTACAACAACAGGATGGTTTCCTCCAGACTTACCTCACACCTTGCGTTGGGATATAACTACCAATTCCTTCTGTGCTTTCTGACAAGAAGTTTGCCAAGACAGATTTTCCAGCCTGAAAGAAATGATCACAGAAGACAGATTTATCACGAACAACAACACTTTTAAGTGCCGCGGCCCCATCATCCCAATGGGATCCCAAGCTCTGTAGTTTTAGCCTTCTAAAGAAGTGGTGCCTTCACCAAACTACAGATCCCAGGGAATTTGTAGGATGGATGAAGCCAGGGCAGCCAAAGTGGTGCCAAACTGCTTTAATTCTGCAGTGTAGATGCCCCCCTCCTTGTCAAAACTGTTCCATTCCATTCAGCCCCTTGTTGCCATGCCAAAGTGGAATCAAACCGCTATAAACTATGAAATGTGACAGTGAGGAAGATTTGGGGGAATTGTTTCCCCTTCAGGGAGCTCACTCACCTCGCTGGGGCCGACGAAGAGGATCTTCACTTTCAGCATCCTCTTCCAGACTAGGCCGCACAAGCCTCGGCCTCGCGTAAAAGGCCAAGCCGAGGGGAGAGCCCAGGAGGCGGGCAACACACTCAGGGCGGCTCCGCCCACCCCAGCGACGCACCGTTGCTAGGGACGGTTGCTAGGGGCGGGGAAAGCAGCAAGGAAGGCTTGCTGCAGCAGCAGGGCAGGTGGCCATTCAACACGAGAAGCTGAATCACTGGGAAAAATCCCACTTGTAATAATGTTTGCTTATCATGAGGTCTTTTGCAAGTCACACTCTCTCAGCCTCATGGAAGGCAATGGCAATCCTTTTCTGGACAGGTATTGCCAAATAAACCCCAGGATAGGGTTGCTTTAGAGTTGCCATAGGTCTTTTGCAAGTCACACTCTCAGCCTCATGGAAGGCAATGGCAATCCTTTTCTGGACAGGTATTGCCAAATATACCCCAGGATAGAGTTGCTTTAGAGTTGCCATAGGTCTTTTGAAGTCACACTCTCTCAGCCTCAGGGGAAAGCTATGGCAACCCTTTTCTGGACAAATATTGCCAAGAAAGGTCCATGATAGGTTTGCCTTAGTGTTGCCGTAAGTCTTGAAGAAGTCACACTCTCAGCCTCAGGGGAAGGCAATGGCAAACCTCCTCTGGACAAATCTTGCCAAGAAAACCCCAGGATAGGTTTGCCTTAGTGTCGCCATAAGTCTTCTTGGGCAAGTCACATGCTCTCAGCCTCAGCCAGTATTTGGTTCCTTGCTTGGCTCTGAAAAGCACAAGGAGACATTGATCAAGTCACACTCTCTCAGCCTCAGGAGAAAGCAGTGGCAAACCTCCCCTGAACAAACCTTGCCAAGAAAATTGCATGATAGGGTCGCTTTAGGGTTTCCATAAGTTGGAAACGACTTGAAGGCACACAACAGCAACTATATTAAATGGGAAAATCAAGGTTTACTATTTAGGAATTATATATTTCTTAATGTTTCCAAGCCATAGATAGTGGAATCTGTGGATAAAGAATCAATAGATTCAAAGGCATGGCTGTAGATAGTTCCCAGCAGTGCATTTGGAAATAGTCTTTTTCCCCTATCCCCATTTTGTAAAGCAACTGACAGGGTCCATTTCCATGGAGTAATAGCACCTAGAGGCTCAGTCTTCCCAAATTCAGTTCCTGGTTGTCTATGGTCCCTTAACCTGAGCTGAATGGCAGGTTTCCACTCAATCCTTCCTGAGGATAGGCTGCTTTCCTCTCTCCCAGCCCCTGCCATGTTCTGTTTTCTGTTAAAGATGGAAGCTGAAATCTGAAACTGACCCATGATGTCCCTGCTTCATTGGGTTTCTTTTGCGCAGGGTGCGCTGGATGCGGGAGATCTGTGGCATTGTGATCCATGGGTGGACCTTGAGTTTCCTAACCAGGTTGCCTAAAAACACCCAATATACTCAATTTCCTTCTCTTACAGGAACAAGAGCCAGGCTGCAAATGGTGGCCTCTTCTCATTCGGTACCTGATGCAGCTGTGCAACTCCAGATGGCCAGAGCATCGATGCTCAAGTCCCATTACATACAATGAGGTATTATTATTATTATTATTATTATTATTATTATTAAAGTGGGCCTTTGGCATCCACTGCGGTTTGGTTCCAGGACCAGCTATGGATACCAAAATCTGTGGATGCTCAAGTCCCATTGGATACAGTGTAGTATTATTACTATTGTTATTACATTGGGCCCTTGGTATCCATTGGGGTTTGGTGCCAGGACCCACCATGGATACTAAAAACTGTAGATGCTCAAGTATAAACATTGGTGTCACTGCAGTCTGTTTCATGGTTTACCTGGGGCAGCCCATTCCTGCAACCTCCAAGTACCACATCCACCCAGATGCCATCACATTGCAGGGCATTGGTGTGCAAGTGATACGCTGACAAAGCACAATCATGGAGGCCCCCCATACATGCCCTTTTATCCTGTGCCCCCCATTGGGACTGTCTGGTTTGCTTATATTGTGATTGCATCCATTGGAGTTGTCACACTTTCATTTCTCTGCTTTGCTGCACTGGCACTGGGCTGTTCATATGTTCAGGGGCGACGATGTGCATTTTCCAGGCTAAGCTGGAGTATCCCAGCTTCTTATGGTGACCCTAAAGCGAACCTGTCATGGGGTTTTTCTTGGCAATGTTTGTTCAGAGGAGGTTTGCCATGGCCAGAGGCTGAGAGTGTGTGACCTGCCCAGGGTCAACCAGTGGGATTCCTGGTTGAGCGGGAATTGAAGCCTAGTCTCCAGAGTCAAATAATACCAGGCACTGAAAAAGAAGGGAATCTGGCAACTTTTTCAACATGCCACTGAGCTGGGTACCTTTTTGGAGAGGTGAAGAGGATGCATCCAATTGCTTTGGACAAAGACCATGAACACAAGAAGAGACCCTCCTTGCTGGTGGGGAAAGAAATGCAGAAAGAGGGAACAGGGAGGGATGGGCCCGGGGAATGGGGAGGAAGGGAAACTCTGGCAAAACTCTTCCCCTCTCCATGTGGAATAAGTTACCGGAGGGGGGTCCAGAGAATCAAGCCAAGCTAGATGCCTGAAATGAAGTGATGGCAGATGAAGGGGGGCCGGGTTTGCTGGAAGGGAGACTTGGCAGCCGAATGGAACTGCTTTCAGACACATTTCGGATGCAGTGGTGGCCGAGGCACCACGAAAGTCCAGTGGCCAGAGACAAAAGCCTGAATTCAACACAACCATCAACTGGGAACCCTAATCTCACAGACTATCTTCCCCCAAACTTTCCGATTGCAACCAACCTTGCAAGACTGTTGTGCAAGTGGAGTTCCAGGTTGTCTTAATGTTTGGCGGTAGATGTATCCACACTGCAGAAATAAAGCAAATTTGACCCATCTTTAACTATTGTGGCTCCATCGTGTGGAATCTTGGGATTTGTAGTTTGATGAGAGGGATTCAACCTGGTCAGTCAGGGAGCTCTGGTGTCTCGCCTACAGGATCCAGTTGGATGGGGCCATAGCAGTTAAAGCGGTGTCAAACTGCTTTATTTCTGTGGCATTGCTACACCCTCAGTTAGCACAGGGGATTTGGGGAGTTGTGATCCAAACTGTGACATTTCCCCAAGCTCAGACTAAGAGTGAGTAAGAGTAAGACCGAAGGCAGTTGGTTTCCATGTCAGTGTGTGTACCTCCCCAAATAGGTTCATCACCATGGATAACCTATTGAAAATTCAGATTAGATCCCAGCACTTCCAACCTGTGGTCCAAAAGGAGGCTTATGGTCTTCACAACCCAAGAAAGAGAAGGGAATGCCTGTCATATTTCTTTGTTGTTGTTTTAACTGGTTTCAGATTTGGTGATAGTTTCGTTACAGTGGGGCCTTGGTGAGGTTTGGTTCCAGGACCCAGTGTGGATACTAAAATCCACGGATGCTCAAGTCCCATTAAATATAATAGCCTAATAAAATGGTGTCCCGTATATAAAATGGCAAAATCAAGATTTGCTTTTTGGAATGTATATTTTTGGGAATACAGTCGGTCCTTATACATGGATTTTTTATACACGGATTCAAGCATCCACGGTTTGGAAATATTCCAAAAAAGTATAAATTTACCTTGATTTTCCATTTTTATAAGGGACACCATTTTGCTCTGTCATTATATTTAATGGGACTTGAGCATACACGGATTTTGTTATCCACGGGGGATCTTGGAACCAATCCCCAGCGTATAACAAGGGTCCACTGTATTTTCAAGCCGTAGGTGGTTGAATCTATGGAGGAAGAATCTGTGGATACCGAGGGCCAATTATACTTAACTTTTGTATGCTGTTCATTTTTAACTATGCCCCAAAACACATTGCAGAAATAATCCAGTCTGAGACCACTTCAACTGCCCTGGCTCAATGCTGGGGGATTTTGAGAATTGTAGTTTTCTGAAACATTCAGGCTTCTCTGTCAAGAGAGCTCTGGTGGCACCGTAGACTACAGTTCCCAGGATTCCCTAGTGCTAAGGGCAGTTAAAGTGATCTCAAACTGGATTATTTCTACAGTGTATTTTGGACCCATGTCTGTTTTAACTCTTGTAAACTGCCTTGAATCCTAACCAGGGGAAAGGTAGGATATTAGAATTAATAATATTATAGCAGCCAGCATTCTGTTAGTGACTTATGCATATCATTCCACTTTATGCTTGTGAAGGGATATTGTAGCCCCTTTGAGACTAGCTGTGCAAAAGAAGTTGTAGCATAAGCTTTTCCGGACTTGGTCTGTTTCCTCAGAGCCTACAAAAAAGCACAGATTTGGGATCACGGCTGCCTATTGGTTCATCCTTCGTTTTGGGATGGACGGAGTCTGCATCTGCGCTGCAGAAATAATGCAGTTTGACACCGCTTTAACTGCCACGGCTCAATGCTATGGGATTCTGAGGTCTGTAGTTTTGTGAGATGTTTCACCTTTATTATTATTATTATTATTATTATTAACCTTTATTTATGAAGCGCTGCAAATTTACACAGCGCTGTACATGCAATCTTTTTAGTTAGACGGTTCCCTGCCCTCGGGCTTACAGTCTTCAGAGAGCGTTGGTGCCACAACAAACTACAAATCCCACTGGACTGACCCATGACAGTTAAAGTGGTGTCAAACTGCATTAATTCATCAATGTGGCCATAGCCTTGGTTGTATAAAACGGTCTCTCTGATAGTCTGGACCCAAGCTGCATAGGGTTTTAAAGGCTTCGAATTCCTCCTGGAAACGGACCAGTAGCTGTTGGGAGTCTCCTGAACCCTGCAACCAATGTGGATCCGATTTATCCTGTCAAAGGATTGTCTAAACCAGTTTCACATCTTCCTACTTCATCTACATCATCTTCGATTCCCAGGCAAATAATCAATATGTCGAAGGTCATTAGAAAAATGTAGGTTTTTTTCCCCTCCGCCACTGAAAAATAATCTTCTGTTGCGCTAACAGCCATGTCTGGTTTCCAGGAACCGGCCTGCTCATATTTCTGGGTTCCTTTTCTTGAACAAATCTGCCTGATAAATTGAGCGCATGGATATTTTTGTTGGCTTCTTTCCCTCCAGATTGCGCAGCTTCCAATTTATCAACATAGTTTTGAGAAAAGGGTCCAGATAGGCAGTTCTGATAGCCACCTTGGGGGGGAAAGAGACAGCCTACTTGTTACTATTAATGGAGACTGTTACATGATATGTCTCCAAAAAGGCCCTGAAAAGAAGGCCATCTTTAATATGCTCAGAATGCTCAGATTGTCTTTTTTTCTTCTCTCTCCAAACGTTCTTGATTTGCATCTTCAAGCCAAAACCGAGGTTTGGCTGCATGGCCTTTGGGGGTCTCTTCCAACTCTAGGATTCTGTGCTTCTAAAGTAACAAAGTGATTTTCAGTTGGTCAAGAGTACAGTACTGATATTGCTGGGCGTTGGGTCACGTCATTTGTTGTTGTTTGTTGTTAACTGCCCTCAAGTCGATCTCGGTGCATGGTGATCTTATAGATGAGACATCTCCAAGATCCTCTTTCCTCCCCTGCACTAATTCCTGTAACCCCCAAAACCCCATAGTGACCTCCTTAATAGAGTCCATCATCCATCTGGCATGTGGCTTTCCTCTCTTCCTACTTCTCTCCACCTTTCCCAGCATTGTTTTCTTTTTCCAGGGAGTCCTTCCTTCTCATGATGTGTCCGAAGTATGACAGCCTCAGTTTGGTCATCTTGGCTTCTTCCAGGGAGGTTTCCGGCTTGAACTGCTCCAGGACCCATTTATCCTTTTGGCTGTCCATGAGATCTTCAGCACTCTTCTCCAGCCCCACATAATCTCAAAGGAATGGATTTTCCTCCTATCTTCTTTCTTAACTGTCCAGCTCTCACATCCATCCATGGTAATAGGGAATGCGATGCAGTCTAAGAGTCTAACTTTTGTGCTGAGTTGTATATCTTTGCATTTTAGGGTCTTTTCTAGTTCTTGCATAGCCATCCTCCCCATTCTTAATATTCTGATTTCCTGGCTGCAGTCCCCATTTATCAATGTTTGATCCCAAGTTTGGGAACACTAACTATTTTTATTTCTTCATTGTCTAGGCTGAGCTTGTGAAGGTCCTCGGTCACATCATTACAGATTTGTCACCTAAAGTGATGGATCTAGAGAGTTAAGGATCTGTAACAGGTCTGTATTTAGTCTGCAGTGGGATCTCGCAGCCCCTTTGAGACTCACTGAAAGAGAGAAGTTGGGAGCATGAACCTTCTCAGACGCATTTGGAGAAAGCAGGGTCAATGAATTTAGGAAAGCTCATGCTCCCAACTTCTCTTTGCAGATTGTTCTGGATTCAGTTATATTAGCACTGTACATATTCACTGTAGCCAGGTTCCTAAACGGCCATAGATGGGGGGCCAGCTGTCAGGAGGGCTTGGATGGTGTCTTTCTGAATGGATTTGGATGGCTTTTGGAGTCTCTGCCATATCTCTTCCATCCTAGGACCAGCCAAAGGGAGCCGGAGGTCTCCTTCCTTTGGCGAAGTTTCTCCCTTAGTCTTCCAGCTTCCAGACCAGAAGGCCTTCCAAGGGTTAATCCAGAGCCCCTCGCCCACCTCCCGCCCCCTTTTTTGGAGGGGAGCTGCCCAAAAGCCAGCATTGCTCTGCATAGAAAAAGGCAACCGTGCGCCTAGGGCGCACGAAACTTTCCCTTGGCCACTTTGGCAAGGGGTTTTCCCGACCCTACTAGAGCCACCCCAGGACCCCTTTGCCCACCTTTTCCAGGGGTCCCTGGCACCCTCATCCTCCCTACTATCCCTCCATCAGGTCCCTCGGAGTCTGGGAAGATGCGTTTGTGAGAACTGGGGCTGGATACAAGGTCCCCCCTGTCACCTCTCCAAACTTGGTGCGTCCCAGCCATCCTTGCCTCTCCAAAGGCTTGCCAAGCTCCTGCCACAATGTCCCTGGTTTTCTTTTGGTGCTGCTGCTGGTTTTGGGGAGGGACTTTCGGGACCAGTTTTCTCTACCAGTTCCCGGCCTCGGCTTTGCAACACAACTACCCTGAGCAAGCTTCAACTGGGGGGTCTGGAGGAGGAAACAGCTTCTCCAACCGACGGTGAGTCCTGGCCAAACTTTGCGCATCGAAAGTGGAGATGGAGCCCAGGAGGTTTGGGGGGAAAGCTCCTCTGTGCACCAGGCTTTGTTGGGACAATATCTTGATTTCAGTAGGGTCTTTGAAAAGGTGCCCTATGACATTCTTCCAAACAAGCTAGTAAAATGTGGGCTAGGCATTGCAACTGTTAGCAGTGTTAGTAACTGGTTGACCGGCTGGACTCAAAGGCAATGGCTCCTCTTCTTCATCCTGGAGAGAAGTGACTAGTGGGGTGCCAGAGGAGAGGATCAAAACTCAAGATGACCGTAATAGATTAGAAAGCTGGGCCAAAACTAACAAAATGAACGTCAGCATTGAGAAATGTAAGGTGATATGTTAGTCCTGTTTAAGTATTTGAAGGGGTGTTACAGTGAGGACGGAGCAAGCTTGTTTTCTGCTGCTCCAGAGAATAGGACACGAACAATGAATGCAAGCTACAGCGAAAGAGAGTCCACCTAAACAGTAGGAAAAATGTCCTGACAGTAAGAGTTGCATGAGAGTGGAAGATGTAGTCCCAGAGTCTCCTTTGGAGGTCTTTAAACAGAGGCTGGATAGCCATCTTTTGGGGGGTGCTTTGATTGTCCTGCCTGGTAGAATGAGGTTGGACTGGATGGCCCTCGGGGTCTCTTCTAATTCTATGATTCTGATTTCTGCCATGTGGATGCAACCTGGTGTGTGTGTGAATGGGATGGTTTTGGATCAGGACCAGACCTCACCTCAAACCTTCAGGTTGCTTCTTTCTCATGACCGGACTCCTTAGACAAGCAGAGCATGAAAAAGTTACTTCTGGGGGAACCAAAATCCTATTGAGAGTCTCCATTAGAACCGACCCATTGGATCAATGGGATTTATGCATCACCTCATTGTTCCACAGTGGATCTCTTCTTGTTAGGACTACCAAGATGGATCTTGGTCTTATACAACAATTCCCATCATCGCCCCACAAGAGTCCTCTTCCAATTAGGACCATTGAGACCATTCAGGCTGGGCTTAGGGATGCTGAGAATTGTGGCCAGCCACAAAAAGCAACACTCCCAAGTTCTCATTGCCAGCTCCCTTCATTCCAAGGCAGTTGTGCTGATAGGAGATGATGGGAGGTGTGCTGCAGCACAACCTGGAAGGCGTTATGCCAGAAGGTTGCAGAATAGTTTGGGGGTTTACTAGAGGCTGGTGTGAGGTTGGCAGTAGAGAATTTGGACTACAAAAGATGGCTGTGTTTTTGTAGGAACTGCAATTCAAAAGGATTTCAATCTCTGCTTTTTGTTGACCGGAATAACAGTATTGCGCTCCTGTAGCTTTTCTTTGGCTGAATAAACCAAGCTAGATTCCTGCACTTTTTGTTGGATTCGAAACACATTCAATGTAAAATACGCATGTGAGATAAGCATGTCTCCTACTGTGCGGTGAGCAAAATGGTCAAGATCAAGTGGGTGGATTACTAGATGATTTGGAATAGATCAGCCAAGAAGAACCAAAGGTCCTCCCCCAGCATCACTTAGTTAGACCAATGGTGACTGGTGGTTCCCATGTCAGTGGGGCTGTGAATCCACTCCAGACTTTAATATTGGATATCCCCAGTTCAGCACCATGGATAGTGTCTTTAAATTTATCCAAAACATGGAGGGGATTCACTGCTTCGGTGCCATGGGAGCCGCCAGCCACCACTGAATTTGCCTGTAGTAAGTAATGGTGCTTTGCACAATGGTGGAGCAGGGTGGAAGGACTAATGTGCATTGGCCAAGTGTGCCATGTGTATTAATGCTCATGGGGCTGTTCCATGATGTGTATCCCGACCCTGGCTAGGAAGTCCCAGATCACAACAGGAATGCCCAGTATGCATCAAAAGTTCCAGATACGCATTAGACGTGCCCAATGCACATCAGACCATTCTTGCCAGTGCTTGGATGTTGCATCGTTGCAATACACCGGCAGAGTATCATTGCATTTCTTCAGTGTAGCTGTGGTGTATAACATTACACCAACGTGAAGACGTAGTTGTATTAGGTTAACAGTGGATTCCCAAACTTTGGTCCTCTGGGTGCTTTGGATGTCAGGTCCCAGCAACCCCAGCCGCCTTGGCCAACAGTCAGGAATTTTGGGAGCTGAAGTCCAAAACAGCTGGAGGACCAATGTTTGGGAAACATTGGAAATATCAATACACCGTAAAATATCACTTCTAACTTTGAACATGAGATTCAGTGTCTCATGATCATTGGAAATGTGTGCTCTGTGTTTCTGTCTTCTCAGTTTCCTTTTCAATACACTACATATTGTTTCAAGCCATAAAGACCCACAGACTTTGGTTCATTTGGACTCATATCAATAAAAAAAAGTCTCAGAGTATTACATATATTCTTGTACGCTTTCAGTTGTTGTTGTTGTTGTTGTTGTGTGCATCCAAATCATTTTATGGTTCATAAAGGCAAATCTGTCATACCGTTTTCTTGGCAAGTTCCTTCAAGTTCCTCCTTCTTGACAAGTTCCTTGCCAAATTGTGTTCCGAAGTCATCTGCCCAAGATTGAATTATCGAAGTCTTTGTATTTGCTCACATTTACCTTTTGCCATTTCAGTCTCCTTTCTCTTTGGACCTCCAGTCTTTGAGCTAACCATCGATCGGAGTTGGTCATCATATCCGATTCAGCAGCCAACTTCACCATGAAGGGTCTAAAATGTGCATAATACATGCTATTGTTGTTGTTGTGTGCCTTCAAGTCGTTTTCGACTTATGGCAACCTTAATTCTGGGTTTTCTTGGCAAGATTTGTTCGGAGGAGGTTTGAGATTGCCATCCTCTGAGAGCATGTGACTTGTGGGTTTCATGGCCAAGCTGGGAATCGAACCCTGGTCTCCAGAGTCATAGTCCAACACTCAAACCACTGCACCACACCGACTTTCATATCTTATACTATATAGATTTATGCCAGCCAGATTGAATATCTTATACCTTGAATTTAGTAGCACTACTCTACTGCATGGTAAAATATCATTGCAGTATATTGTTAAAGATCCGTATTTTGTAAAGATCCTTTCAGTGTGAGGCAGGATCTCAGCCATTGCTGTGATTAACTTTATTTGTACTCCACTTCATTTCACAAATGCTTATTTAACTGAATGTAATAATTTCATTTCCTTCCATCCATTGAAGTAAGAATGGTCTGAAAGATAGGTTTCCCATGCTCTGGGCTCAAAGAGCCAGGGATATGGCAGCTCCCTACGGTGGGGCATAAATAATTCCTTATCAGTGAAAGAATGCGCATAAATACTTTAGGGCTTACAAAGGGCCCTAGTCGGTCTCCCTCCCTCTCTCTGCATCCGGTTTCCCTCCTTGGTCAAAGGGATGTCGCTTCTGGGAAAGAGTTTTCTTGGTAGGTTTCATCGGAGGGGGTTTACCATGGCCTTCCTCTAAGGCTGAGAGAGTGTGTCTTAGAACCATAGAATCATAGAGTTGGAAGAGACCACAAAGGCCATCCAGTCCACCCCATTCTGCCAGGCAGCAACTCACAATTGAAGCATCGACCACAGATGGCCATTCAGCCTCTGCTTGGAGTGTGGCTTAGTCAGGGTCACTCAATGAGCTTCCATGGCTGAGCGGGGATTCGAACCCTGGGCTCCAGAGTCATTGTCCAACGCTCGAACCATTATGCTAAGCTAAAATGGTGGCTCAAAATAATCTCCCAGAACAGGTTTCAGAGTTTTGGGATCTTTCTGCAGTACAAGGAGCCCCGAATTATTCTAAGCTTGGACTGCAGCTCCCAGAATCCCCAACTTTCAACAGTTCTGCCCTTGCTTGACAAGGACGGGGATGATGGGACATGATTGTCAAAACACTTCTTTGAGCGGGCTTACAGTCATGCAATACCATTTCCGCCAGAAGAGGGAAGTCTTTTAATTCCTGAGAGGAGGAAAAAAAGACATAGATGTTTCTTTGTGGATGCGCTGCACTTTGTTTCGAAAGAGCTTTCTCAGGGTAGACAACCAAGAGGACTAGAAACTTGGGTGTATGTTTGTTGCATGTGTGCTGCAAAGGTTGGAATCCCGCCCTAGTTTTGAGATTGGCTCCTGTTCAGGTCTGGCTCCAGAATAAACAAATGCAAAGCTAGCCTCCTTTCCTTCTCTCCATCTGCGCCTGGCAGACTCAGACCCTCATAATGGAGACCCACGGTTCCTCTTTTTCTTTCCTTTTTGGTTCCTTGATGTGGTTTATCCTTCTGGGAGTTAGACTAACTCTTTGCCGTTGACCTTTCCTCAGACGGCTTGAGTTAGGAGGTCAAGCTGAGCATGTCATGGAGATGGAGTTTGGGGAGGGAGGTGAAGGGTGGAAGGCTTTACCAGGAGGCAGAGCTTGGGAAAAGTTGCCTTTACGCTCATCCCTCCACATTTGCTTGGGTTAGGGGCACAAGACCCCTGTGAATATGGGAAAAGTGCAAATAACCAAAACACCTAAGAGGACACCTCTCTGGGCATCTCTAGGTCCTCCAGTGTAACTCTGTGGTCAAACATGGACCATAGAACTGTGCTGGAGGATCTACAAAGGCCTAGTAGAGTACTCTCTCTAGGAATCTCTAGGTCTTTCAATGCAACTTTTAGTTAAGGTTGACCACAAAGTTGCAAAGGAGGAGCTACAAAGGCCTAGTAGAGTATTCTCTCTAGGAATCTCTAGGTCTTTCGGGGCAACCTTTAGTTAAAATTGACCACAGAGTTGCACTGGAGGACCCAGATATTCCTAGAGAGAACATATTAACCAAATCCATGAGTAATCAAATCCGCAAATATCAAAGCCCCAAATGTTGAGGGAGGAATGTATTTGGGACCAGAACTCCCAGAATTAAAAACAACAACCACCCTTTCTAGAACTTTTGCATCAGGCATTTTGCTGGCTCTGCTATATAGTGACTTGAAAGCATCCCTCTTATGGATACAGATGTGGCACAACTGTGCAGTTCTAATTTTAGCAAAAATAAGTCCACTTATAGAGACATAAGGACCCAAAAGGCGGACGTGAAAGGGATGTAGGAGCTTTAGTAGCTGCAGCAGCTAGAAAAGCCAATGTGATTCTGTTGTTGTTCTGTGCCTTCAGGTTGTTTCCGATTTATGGTGGTGACCCTATCATGGGCTTTTCTTGGCACATTTCTTCAGAGAGGGTTTGCCATTGGCTTCCCCTGAGGTTGAGAGCACATGACTTGGTCTTCCAGTGGATTTCATGGCCAAACTGTGGTCTTCAACGTCGTAGTCCAACACACAAACCACTATTCTAGGATGCATCAATAGGAGTGTAGTGTCCAGATTGATGAAATTAATAGTGTGACTTTATTCTGCTTTGGTCAGACCTCACCTGGAATATTGTATGCAATTGAAGAAGGATGTGGGCAAGCTGTAACATATCCAGAGGAGGGCAACCAAAACGGTGAAGGGTCTGGAAACCACCAAGCCCTGTGAGAAGAGACATAAGGAGCTGGATATGTTTAGTTTGGAGAAGAGAAGTTTAAGCCAGGACATGATAATCATGTTTTAATATTGGAAGGGGTGTCATATTAGGATGGAACAAGCTTGTTTTCTGTCGCTCTAGAGAATAGGACCTGGAGCAATAGATTCAAACTACAGGGAAAGCGATTCCACCTCAATGTTAGGAAGAATTTCCGCATGGTAAGATCTTAACCAAAAGGCTGAGAAGCTATGCGTGGTCTTACTACATGGTAAGAGCTGTTTGACAGTGGAAGATGCTGTCTTGGAGTTAGTGGAGTCTCCTTCTTTGGAGGTCTTTAAACAGGATGGATGGCCATCTATCAGGAGGGCTTTGATGGCGTCTTCCTGCATGGCAGAATCGGGTTGGATTGGATGGCCCTTGAGGTCTTTTCCAACTCTAGGATTGTATGATTCTGGCAAATGGCTCTCCCTCCAACATACCCCTGGGATATCCTGGCTTGCGCAGACAAGGCTAAAGAGATCAGTGGAAATTCATTTAGCTATTTTCCTTCATGCTATGACTTCCACAGAGACCTCTGGGCCTCCTAAGGAGATCCCTGCAGATGGCATCCTTACAGGAAAGTAGCTGGGTGCATCTCCGCTTATCCGACATCATGAAAATGGCAGGTTAGAGAGTGTGTGTGTTGCCCTGCTTAGAGGGTGGGGATTTGGGTTGCTGTGTGTTGGGGAAGAGACTACTATCCTCCACAACCTCCAACTAAACAGGGTCGCTATTCAGCGGATGCGTCGTCATTCACGAACATGGTGCCGGTTTGAATTTCCAACTGAGAAATCGCTTCCCACTTGTCCGACCTGGCGTTTTTTCTTTTGATGGCCATGTTTAATGTACCGTGCTTTATAGCATCATCATGACATAATGGGGGCTACTCCCGCTGACCTCACTTTGGCATCGGTCCGTAGAGCTCAGGGTTTGGGCCTCCGATCAAAGGACTTGGGATGGTCCTCCCAACCTGGCAACCCTACAGACGCCTTTGCATTGTGTTCAAACGTCTGTTCTCTTGTTCGATGTCCATCTCCGTTGCAGGGTTTGGGAGTTGTAGTGCCAAAAACCAGGTACCACTTCATAGCTCTCAGTCGGACGGATTCAGACGCCAATCTCATTTGTACTCTGCAAACTTCTTTCACGGTCCAAACGAAGCAGTAGATCCATTTAGTTTGGCACGCGGTCCACTCCAAATGCTTCCAAACTGGGATTTCTTCCCCTAAAATAAACCCCAGAGTTATTAAGGGACCTGCTGCATTTCTTCAAATAGTCTTTCCTTTGTTGCTTTGGCTGGCTTTGGACAAATGGTACCCAGCCCAGATTCTGCTCTGGGTAATAGATGCAATTTTTGCAAGAGGGGAAACCCCGGCTTGGCATTCAAGAGCAACTTATCTCTCTAAATGGAAGTGAGAGGCCCTGGCTTGTATAAACCAAACTCAAGGGCTGGATTTCCTCCTGCCGATGAGTTATGAGGTGACTCGGTTCACAAGTTCATGCCATGCAGCTGAGGTTAAGTGCTTAGGGGTTTTTTTCCCAAACACCCATAAAACACAAGCCCTCTATGTTTAAAATAAAATCCAGCATTCAAAGGCAATATGGGAAATACGGCTGGCCTCTCTCGGAGGTGACTGTAACAGCAATACTGAAGGCTTTGGCACGTTCTCAAACAGATCTTGTTTTTAGGCTTGCAACGGTCCTGCAAGGTAGGTCAGGATGATTGCAGATGCAGTGACTAGGGCAACTATCAGGCAATAAAAGCACAGATGCATAAACTTGTCCTTATTCTTTTCACTATAGTTCTGTTTCTCGTAACAATATTTCTCTTAAAGAAGTTGTGCCCAGGATCCGCTTGGTTAACCAAGGTATATTTTTTGCTCCGAGAAGCAAAGGACAAGATAAACATTCCTGTCCTTCTTTTCTCAGCCTGCATCTTCACTACGGAAATAATCGTTTGAGACCGCTTTAACTGCCATGGCTCAATGCTAGGAAATTCTGGGGGTTGTACTTTGTTGTGCCACCAGAGAAGGCTAAGTGCCTCACAAAACTATCGTCCCCAGTTCCATCGCATTGAGCCATAGCCGTTAAAGTGGTGTCAAACTGGATTACTCCTGCAGTGTGACGTGGTGCTAATACCTGAACAGAGTCCAAAATGAAAGCAGCTATGTTGCTCCTTACAAGGCTGGAGTCTCGTTTCCCGTGTTGGTCCTTGTTTTGGATAGGTGTTATGGAGCCCTTCCATGCTGCAACATTATCCCTCTATGATTCCACTTTGACTGCCTTGGCTGCATCCTGTTGAATCCTGTGACTTGTAGTTTGGGGAGGCATTAGAACTCATGGGATGAGACTATTCCCTCATACTGCATATCCCAGGATTCCATAGCACAGAAGCAAGGGCCTTTAAATGAAACTATAGGCCCCATACAAACAGGCCAAAATAAAGCTGCTTCGGTCACTTTGGAAGTATAGTGTTTAAATGATGCATGCATCCTAAAAAGCCGGAAGATGCGCCAAAGCTGTGCTCCAGTCCTTAGGATTGGATCGTGGCTTTGACATGGCTTCTGGACTCTTAGTACGCATGGATCATTTAAACAGCATACTTCCAAAGTGACCGAAACAGCTTTATTTTGGCCTGTCTGTATGGGGCTATAGTACATAATTGTGTAGTGTAGCGGTTCCCAAAGAGCAAGTGTGACATAGTGGCTTGAGATTCTGGAGATTGGGGTTCGAATCCCTGTTCAGCGATGGAAACTTGGTGGGTGACCTTGTGCAAGTTGCACTCTCTCGGCCCCAGAAAATCCTATGATAGATTCCTTTTAGGGTCGCCGTACGTCAGAAAGGACTTGAAGGCACACAAGTGACTCCCAAACTTTGGTCCTCCAGGTTGCTTTGACTTCAGCTCCCAGAATCTCCCGCCAACTTGGCCAACAGTCAGGAATTCTGGGGGCTGAAGTCCAAAATACCTGGAGGACCAACATTTGGGACTCACTGGAATTAAAAACAGATCTCTCCAAGGTGCTGAAGCTATTCTGAGGCTAGAAGTCAACCCCTTGGAGAGCTCCCACGGCCTGAAACCTGGCAAGGGTTCACTGCCTTGCTGACATGGGTGACGCCAACCGCGAATGGTGGCCTATGCTAGCGGCTGCACTTTTTATGGGGCTGTGGACCAGTGGAGAAGGAAGGCAGGCAGAGTTTGATGCCTCGCCAAAGCTCACAGACACAACAGGGCTCTGTGTCTTGAAAAATGCAAGGCGCAGCAGGAGCTAAAGAGAGGAGGACACTTGCAAAAGATGCGTGAAACTGGTTTGCACCCTCCATCACTTGCTGGGAAACCTTGGGAAAGGCAGATGAAGTGGTGGAAAAGCAATCTAAGCAAGGTCCTCTCCGTCAAATATTTAACCTGAGGAGGAAAACAACTTTGCTTTGTTTATCTTACCCTCGGTGGTGAAAATTGCATTCCGGGGAGGAGAGGATTTCCTTGCAATAAAACATGTTGCTTAATTAAAAGCGTTCCCTGTTCTGTCAGATGCACTCTCTAATCTTTGCAGGAGTGGCATTGCTTTGACTTCACAAAACTGTAATTTGAAGGCCAAGAGAAGCCATCAAAGAAGGGATGCTTTCAAGCCGACGGAGGGGTTTGCAGGACAAAAATTTGCCCAGGTGCAAGAAGTACCCCTCCTGTTTCTCAGACTCTGGCCTGATTTTAACGTTCCTTTCTTAATAGCAAAAGCAAGTACATTTCTATATGGCTTATCAATGTACTACGGTAAGCCTGCTTTCTTAAGACCACTTATGAGATATTGATATATTGATTTATCTATGTAATGATCTGAAGGGCTGACCTTCCCTTATGAACTAAGGCTACATCTGTCCTGCAGAAATAATCTGGTTTGACACCGCAACAAGAACTAAGCTGTCTGCTGGATTTCCAGCACACTTTGGGCAAGTCATACTTTATCAGCCTCAAATGTTGGCAATGGCAAATCCCCTCTGAAGAAATGTGCCAAGAAAACCCCATGATAGGTTGGTTTGCCTTAGGGTCGTCATGAGTCGGAAGTGACTTGAAGCCACACAGACACACGGCAACAACAACAACAGATATGTAGGTCTTATACAGTATTTAAGTTTTAACCACCCCATGCTTTGTCTCCTTTTCCCCCCTTAGGCACTGGTGTCACTACACAGTCACCCGGACTGTCTCCTGCCAGGTTCAGAACGGCTCAGAGACGGTGATCCAGAGGGTTTACCAAAGCTGCCGGTGGCCAGGACCATGTGCCAACTTAGTGAGGTAATAGCGCCTTTCAGCACATAGCATGGCTTCATGAAAAGTTACAGGGGCAGGTCATGTATGTACAGCAGTATAGACATGGGTTTTAGTTCAAATGTAGGACCTATTTGGAGATAGAGGTCCTCACCCCGGATAGCTCCTGTAGAGTTCAGACGAATACAGAAAGGCTTCGTCCGTTTACTGTCATGGAAGCCACTGGCTACGACTAGACAGAAGCATGCCGAATTTTGTGCTGTTTGTGCTTCCAGCTGCAAAAAGCAATGGTTGTCATATTAGGCTATAGGCGGGGACCTATCACTGGACAGCGGACGGATAAAGTAGTACTAAGGCTTGAAAGAATGCAAAGATATAGCCATGTTCATCTGTAGAATCAGTATGTAGAGAGATCTTGCAGCACCTTTGAGACTCACTGAAAGAAAGAAGTTGGCAGCATGAGCTTTCCTAGAGTTAAGCCCACTTCCAAACATATCAGAGGAAGTAGCATTAAGTCTGTGAATGCTCATGCTGCCAACTTATTTCTTTCAGTGAGTCTCAAGGGTGCTGCTACAAGATCTTTCTACAGACTAAGGCTTGAAACGGTTCTTGTGCCTTTAGCTGAAAAGTTCCCATTTCTAGTATCTCTAGGTCCTCTAGTGCAATTCTGTGGTCAACGTCTTGCACAAGTTGACCATACAACCACATTGGAGGACCTAAAATGCCCAGCACAACTCTATGGTTATCCTCTGGTGGAATTTCACCATAGAGTCAATCTGGAGGACCTTAAGGTCCTCCAGATCAAATCTGCGGATCATCAAATCCATAAAAGTCAAAGGCAGAAATGCAGAGGGCCAAGTGTAGTGCTGTTCTTGCCTAGAAATTGCAAAGAGATGCAAGAGGGGGAAAAAGGAATTGCTGACTTTCATTTTATAAATGCAATCTCCCATGTGTTATTTATGGGGATGTCATCAGGTCGCTAAAGTAAAATGGGAAGTTGATGTTCATGTTCCCATGTAAAGCTTCTACAGATTAATAGCCCAAGTGGATGCAGGTTTCCCCAGGAGTAAAGTATTCCCAGGTTAGGTGTGTGGAGGACTGCAATATAAAACCAGCCAGCCAAGTGCATCTGGATCCAAGTCTTCCTTGGCAGCCGTGCAGGAGCTAAAAGAGAGCCGAGACGCACAATTTCGGCAATTCTAACTATTCAGAGCAGGGTTAAGTCACTTCTCCGAATGCGGCTGTACGCGAACATAAAACAGAAGCCCCGCTTTAAAACAGTTCTTATACATTCCAAGAGACTGAGAAAGAGAGAGGCTTTCAGGGTGCATTTATGTTTCGACTGCTCTCTCCCCATGTCTCAATAATTTGAATGAGGCTTTTTCCCCTGCACTGGATGTAAAAAGATAAAAGGCATGTCTAGAAAGTTCCCGAAGCCAAATCCTAAAATAGAAATGCAAACCTTTTAAAATCAGGGATGAGAATAATGCAGGCTTGACAGATTCCAACTCCGAACGCTTTTCACCCTCGACGATCTTGCCTAACCTGAATTGTAGTTCAGTTGTAGGTCTGCACTCTAAGCAACCCCTGTCTTAAACCCAAATGTTAGTCTTTACCAAAGGAGACCCCACTATTTGGGGTCTTTACCAATATGCAATAAACAGAAGGAATGTAGGTTTCAGAAATGCTTAACATTTGCACTTTTTGCAATTCTATAAATGGACTCGCACGTCCCAGGAGGCTACTGCAAGCGTTCTCTTGGCAGGATCCGGAAGAGAAAGGAAGATAAACACCCACCTCTTATCATGAACGGTGGAAGCGAGTTTGATCCCAATCTTTCAGCTGGCAGTGTGCGCCATTCTGCTTGGTTGCCAAATTGTTAAAGGCTGCAGAGCCAATGTTTTTAAACACACAGGAAAGGCCTGGTTCCTGTGTGGTCTTGATAGGTGTCCCAGGAGGCTGCTTTGCCTTGGCCTGATCCAAGTTGTTCCTCCATAGTTTCTCGGCTGTCCCTTCGTCCCATCTGCTTCCCGTCTTGATAGCCTGCTTGCCTAGGATGAAAATGGGCCCTTGATGCAAAATGTGGCTCTCATGTCAGTGGGGTGGGGAATCCATTTCACATAATGGAAAGGAACTCTTTGGGGCTTTGGACATTATCACACCACGCTTTTATAGCGCTGCTATTTCACATTTACTGTAGTGGCTGCCTCTGGTGGAATCCTGGCATTTGCAGTTTAAGGAAAGGGATTTATCATTCTCAGCCTGAGAGATCTTGGGCCTCCCTCAACTACAAAGCCCAGAATGCCACAGGACAGGAGGCAGCCGTTGCAGTAAAAGTGGAACACTAGCACTATAACAGTGTAGAATCATAGAGTTGGAAGAGACCCCCAAGGGCCATCCAGTCCAACCCCATTCTGCCATGCAGGAAATCCAGATCAAAGCATCCCTGACAGATGGCCATCCAGCCTCTGTTTAAAGACCCCCAAGGAGGGAGACTCCACTACACTCCGAGGGAGTTTGTTCCACTTTCGGACAACCCTTACTGTCAGGAAGATCCTCCTAATGTTGAGGTGGAATCTCTTTTCCTGGAGCTTGCATCCATTGCTCCGAGTCCTCGTCTCTGGAGCAGCAGAAAACAAGCTCACTCCCTCCTCAATGTGACATCCCTTCAAGTATTTAAACAGGGCTATTATATCACCTCTTAACCTTCAGGCTAAACATCCCCAGCTCCCTGAGTCATTCCTCGTAGGGCATGGTTTCCAGACCCTTCACCATTTTAGTCACCCTCCTTTGGACACACTCCAGTTTTCCAATGTCCTTTCTGAACTGTGGCGCCCAGAACTGGACACAGTATTCCAGGTGGGGCCTGACCAGAGCAGAATACAGTGGCACTATTACTTCCCTTGATCTAGACACTAGACTTCTATTGATGCAGCTACATCAATAATAAAAAAACCTTTATTTTTGTAAGAACAAAAAATCCCTGAGGACTTTTCTTTTTCTTCCCACTGAGCTTCACCTTACTCACACCATCTCCAGCATTTTAAAGGATGGCCAAAGGGCAGGTGTTAGGGGAACAGTGGTGTTATAGGTTGTCTTCTGCTGCGGGCTGCGCTCCCCTAGTGATGCTCCTGCACTAAGCCATAACTTGGTGTCCTTCACATGGGTGTCCTCGCGTTTTACCCACACTTGGACAGTCTGTGTGACGTTTCCCTTGTGTTAGTTACAGGACTCTCATCAGGCCCACGTACAAGATATCCTACCGAACGGTGACTGCCCTTGAATGGCGATGCTGCCCTGGCTTCACCGGAAGCAACTGCGAGGAAGGTAAGCTGTGTTTCTCCAGCAAGAGTGTTCCTTCTCTCCCAAGTCAAGAAACGATGGGAGTTGTAGTCCAATGCATCAATTTTAATGCCTGATTTGGACATACCAGTGCAGAGGGTTTGCATACCTTTGTGTTACACTGACTTAGAGCAGGGATATATTACTGTGTTCCTAAGTTCCTTATCTTTGTTTCTGTGTTGTAACTTGTGTTAACTTTTCAAAGCATGATGAGTGTTCTGATTCTAGTAGCTTGATCCTCCATCAGCAGCATACTCTTATGAAATAGTCCAAGGGTTTTAAAGGGATTTAGCCACTTCAGTATGATTCCGGACTGCGTTTGAGGCGCTGATGATGACACTGGAAGCCGTAAATGGCTTCGGACCCTAATACTTGAAGAAGTCCCTCTCTCTCTCTCTAAGATCCTTTCAAAGAGATCAAGATTGCCATAGGACTGAGATCTGAAGGAATGGCTCTCCTCTATGTATTGGCAGCCCATTGTATGTCTATATGTGTGTCTCTAATGGTCTTGCCCAAGTGTACAAATGTGTTTAACTTGTTCAGATGGATTAGAGTGCTTACGTTATGAAATTATACCAGACTATTGGAAATAGTTTTAAATGCATGTTGCTCTGGATTCTTGTCTGTATCTTTCTTTCTTTCTTTCTTTCTTTCTTTCTTTCTTTCTCTATATCGTTCTTGCAGCCAAACCATTGGTGAAATTTGCTCTGGAGTGTAACTGAATGGCCCGACCCTTTGCTAATAGGTTTGAGGGGTTGCTGTGTGTGTTTTTTTATTTGGGGGGGGGGGGTATTTTGGAGAACAGTTACCATTTAACCAGCACCAGCTGGTGGGCACCTCCTTAACCACTGAAGGCAGCAGATGGTTTGGATTATAATCACCTCTGGAATTTTAACTCTTAACCTGGCAGCTGACAAAGAGAAATCCCAGCCTGGAGGAAATCTTGCTGGCAGTGAAGCTGAGCTCAATGTGGTGCTTTCAAAGCCTCTCTGTTTTCCTTTCTGGAGTGGACCTGCCTACCTCCTTCGTGGGATGTCCTCATTCCCACAGCACACAGTGTGGCTGTGTTTCCCCAGGACATTGTGATGGGGCTTTTTGCCTTAAGAATGCTCACCTTGGGAGGTATGGTTTCATTCCTTACCTTGAAACCAGAGTGTTCTTCAACTCTGGCCTTTGTGGATCCTGAGAGTTGAGTTAAAGTAGTTGAGTTAAAGTACTAGGTCAGTGATGGTGAACCTTTTAGGGGCCGAGTGCCCAAACTGCAACCCAAAGCCCACTTATTTATTGCAAAGTGCCATGCCCCTCTGGCTTTCTAGTAACCAACTCTGGCAAACTCTGTGCTGGGGCGATGGCACATGTGCCCACAGAGAGGGCTCCAAGTGCCACCTCTGGCACGTGTGCCATAGGTTCGCCATCACTGTACTAGGCGATTCAGTGTGATGCAGTGATTGGGAAACCAAGAAGGTGAACTTGAAGTCCTAATTTAATAAGGTAATGTGACTTTATAGGCTTAAGGGGGGGACTTAGTGGGATAAGTGGGTTTCTCAAAACAAAGTCATGCCTGCCTAATGTTACCTCTTTCTTTTTTGACAGACTTAGTAGATGAAGGGAATGCTGTGGACACAGCATATCTTGATTTCAGTAAGGCCTTTGACAAGTCCCCCATGATCTCCTTGCAAAACAAGCTAGTAAAATGTGACTGTTAAGTGGATTTGTAGTTGGTTGACCATCCGAACCCAAAGGATGCTCAGCAATGGTTCCTCTCCATCCTGGAGGGAATTGACCACAGCATTCTGTCCTGGGCCCAGTTTGTTATTTGACATCTTTATCAATGAGTTAGATGAAGGAATAGAGGGCCAGTTTATCAGATTTGCAGATCGCACTAAGTTCGGAACGGTAGCCAATCCCCCAGACGACAGGATCAGAATTCAGAAGGACCTAAACATACTAGAAAGCTGGGCCAAGACTAAGAAAGTGAATCCCAACAGGGAGAAATGTAGGAGGTGGGAGCCAACAACCGACTGAATGTTAGAGTGTATTGGGATATGATGAGAGTGATGGGAGGTATAGTACCAGTATAAATGATTGGTGGTGGCTCAAGGGATGCTTGTGGTCTGGGACAGGATTGTGCGAATGTGTGGAGGAAGGGTTTTCTCACAGTCTGCTGCTGGGAAACAGAAAGGAGAGATGAGACCAAGATGGGACTGAGGACTTAGTGAAGGAGGTTGTTATGGAAGAGAGGGTTGGTATGTTTTAATGAGTAAATGAATTAAGAAGAAGCCTGTGAAATATTGAAAGGGGACATTGTTATGCCAGTGTTGGTGGATGATGGCACTTCTGTCTGCAGATGTCTTCCAGCTAACACCTATGGGTTTTATCAAATAAAATTTGACTATTTGCAATACAAAATACTTGTTGTTTTGGGGAGAAGGGACATGTCTTGACATGTTAGAGCACTTTTTGAAGTCCAGAACTGGAACCGTGGCAGATTTCTGGTGGCTCCCTCATCTGTGAATCCACATTGGGTTTTAACATCCCTGGGGCTTGCCCTGTTTGTAAAGTCAGTATTCAGCACCTCGGAGAGATCGTCTATATTTTAGGTTGAAACCAAAAGCAGAGTCACTGCCTCAGTGCCATTCCTGATGATGATGAGCATGTTTTTTGGACCACTCGGGTTCCTGACATTTGTATTCTGTAACTCAGCTTAGGAGGGAAAAGTTCCTTTTTTTCAGGCTACCGTTCCTGGAAAGGTGAAAAGTCTGGAACCCACCAAGCCCTGTGAGGAGTGTCTTTTGGGACTTGGGTATGTTTAGCTTAAGAGAAGAGAAGGTTAAGAGGTGATATGACAGCCCTGTTTAAATATTTGAAGGGTGACATATTGAAGATGGAGCAAGCTTGTTCTCTGCTGCTCCAATGACTAGGACATGGAGCAATGGATTCAAACTGCAGGAAAAGCGATTCCACCTCAACATTAGGAGGAACTTTGTGATAGCAAGAGCTGATTGACAGTGGAAGATGCTGCTTGAGAGTTTGGTGGAGTCTCCTTCTTTGGAGGTTGGAGGGATGGATGGCCATCTGTTGAGTGTGCTTTGACTGGATGGCCCTTGGGGGTCTCCTAATCCCTAATATCCCATGGATGGGTGTTTCCTAGATCTTCTCCTCTTAATTTAAGCTAGAGAACGACAAGCATGGGCTGAACTCTGAATGATAGCCTCAAGTAGAGTAGACCCATTGATTCAAGTGCCGTGATCCAAAGTGGAATCACCATCCTCTGATATGAGGGCCACCAGTTGCCTGAAGGTCTGAGATTGTCTTCAGTGCGAGAACCGTACATTCCATGGTTCCTGAACCTGAGGAACCTAGAGGTAGCTCCCCAGGGCCACAGAATATGGGGTACCCCTGTGTTTTGGAAAAGGTGGCAGTTAACCCTTGGCTTGTTTTGGCTGCTTGCAGTATCCGGCTAAGTTGATTGGACAACCAAGAGTGGAACAAGAGTTGTCGCCGCGGCTTTGGAGGGACTTTGCTCCAACGGTTCTCCTGCTTAATAAGCCCCTACCTCCACCCCTCTATACTCTCTCTCTCTCTCTTTGGAGGAAGGGGGATTTTAGCTACAACAGGAAATGAGTCCTTGGAGCCACCCAGCCTGCTGAAGACTGATATGAAGACCATATGGAAGAGGGCAGTGGCCGAGGCGAGGTGGGCTCCTTATTGCAATCGTGCATCATTTTGATTGATTTGCATCCAAGAGGAGGCTGACACCTCAACCTCCCTGATTCCCCCTTCCTCCCCGAAGTTCAAAGCCCAGGCATCATCTCTGGGGAGGCTTCCCAAAATGTCCCCCGCCAGCTTGGAATGTTGGCGCCAATTTGAGGCCGGCCAGCTAGCGAAGACCTTGTTTTACTTCTGCTAATATCCGATGTCAACTCTTCCCTCTCCGACCGGTCTTAAGACGAAGGATTTCTTCCTCCTCCCCATAAGGGAAGAGTGCAAATTCAGCAAGAGGCGAAGTGAAATGGCTCCTTCCACATGGCTGCCGTGGGGAAGGCAGTTGATGTGCTGCCGGTCTGTGGTGGCTTAGAAGTTTGCAACATGCATATTGTGCATCTTGTTTCGTCCTAAAATCTTTAACAATCCAAAATCCACCAAACAGTGATACCTTTATTGGCCAACCAAAATGCACAATATACACATTGCAAGCTTCCAAAGCTCCACTGGCTTCTTCAACAGGCAAGGTGTTAAAACCCATACAGGAGAACAAAAATGGAAGCTGTGAGTCCTAGGGCTGCATTTTGCTGTTTCTGTTTTCAGTTCAGATGGTATGGAGGAGTATTTATTTTAGGCCGGCACCTCTTCCTCCTCCTCCTCCTCCTCCTGGCCATGTGTCTACTGGGAGCTTCTCAAAATCCAGGAAATTTAACTCCGTCTGCAGCACAAAACGATACTTCCTTTGCGATCCAGTATGTCTCCATCCTTTGTGAAATCTGGATAGTGGAGGAAACTGTCAGGAAGAGAACTGACTCATTTGAAATGTGATGCAGAAAGCAAGGTCTGCCGTGGCAGCCAAAAGAGACCAAGGATTGGGTCTTAAACCAATGTGGGTTGTATCAGGGAAGCATGATGCACCTTAGTTTATTCCCTCCTGTCTATACATTGACATAAATACAGTACTGCACTTTATTCCAGAATACATGAAGTAGTAGCCACATCAACCCAGCATTGTCAGCATCTTCCATAGGAGAGGATGGCAAATCCACTCTGTTGTAATCTGTAAAGTTCAGAGCAGATTCACCATCCCTCTACTATTGAAGATGCCGTTGCCGCTGTTCCCAAACTTTGGTCCTCTGGGTGTTTTGGACTTCAGCTCCCAGAAGCCCCAGCCAGTTTAGCCAGCAGTCAAGAATTCTGGGAGCTGAAGTCCAAAACATCTGGAGGACCACAATTTGGAAACTACTGCTTTAGAGCTTTCCGATGTGTTGAACCATCTCTAGCAGATAGCTGACATGAAAGCTGCCCAGGTTCAACCTTGTGGTTTAAATTCTCAGATCCGCACCACCGAGCTTTATGTGCAAGAGGTAGCATAGTGTAGTGATTTGAGCATTGGACTACAACTGTGGAGACCAGGGTTTGAATCCCTCCTTGACCAGGGTAACCCACTGAAGAAATCTTACCAGGGAAGCCTCCATGATAGGTTTGCTCTAGGAAAGTGATGGCGAACCTATGGCATGCGTGCCAGAGGTGGCACTCAGAGCCCTCTCTGTGGGCACATGTGCCATCGTCCCAGCACAGAGTTTACCAGAGTTTGTTACTAGAAAGCCAGGGGGACATGGCACTTTGCAATAAATAAGTGGGTTTGGGGTTGCAGTTTGGGCACTCGGCCTCTAAAAGGTTCACCATCACTGCTTTAGGATCTCCATAAGTTGGAAACAACTCGGCAGGCGTGTAGCCGTTGTGAGTGTGCTTTGGCGCACAAAAATGATGGCTGGTGAGTTAAGCTCAGCCCGCATCCGTTCTCGGCCCATTCCTTACGTAAAAGGCACCCTGACAGCTGTCTGTTAATTTCCAGAGTTCCTGCGTCGCCCTTGAACCGAAGAGAGTGGGGGGTAAGATATGTGAACCAAACTATTCTCCACGTTATTGACTTTGGACTCTTATTAACTGGACTCCTGCCCGTATCCCTCTTTTAATCAAGATTTTTGACTGTGTTTTTAATTCCTTGCCTACTAAATATTCCCAGCGCAGCCCGGCTCTCTTATCGGGACAGAAATCTGATTAGCATCCTCCCCTTTTCCATCCACCAACTTGGAAAGGAGAGCTTTCAAGTGGTTTTGCATGGCCGGAGGCCTATTCTTGGAGCTCGGCTCTTTTTCAGGATGTGCGACAGACTACAGCGCCCATCGTGCCCTGGCAGAGGGAGGCTTTGCGAGGAAGGGGGACGAGATCCGATCTCGCTTCCACAGACGCAGCATAAAGAGGAAAATGGAAGAGGAGGGAGGAAGGAATCTGGTAAAGAGCCATCGAGACTCGATTTCTTCCAGCATGACACTGAAAAGCAATGTTTTAAAGAGCAATCCAAGGTACTGAATCTATTCTGGGGACTGATCTTGACCAACGCCTTTAAAGTTTGCACTGAAACCCAGAGCCATAAAACAACACAAAAGCTTCCGGGGGTTTCTCCTAAGTTCAGATTTCAAAAAGCCCTTCAAGTTCTTCCCATCCCAAATATGACACCATTTGCAAACTTTTGGAGCGGTTTACCCAAAATGAACTGACACGAAAGCTCACACACCGGGACCTATTTCACGTAAACATACAAGATTGCTGCGATTTTGGAGTTTGGCACCGTGTGTGTATTTATATATTTCAAAAGGCAATGTTTTAAAGAGCGATCCAAGGTGTTGAATCTGTTCTGGGGACTGATCTTGACCGACTTCTTTAAAACTCAGAGCCTTGAAATGACACGCAAGCCTCTGGGGCTTTCTCCTAAGTTCAGTTTTTCTCATCCCAAATGTGACAGCGTCAATCAAATTTTAGACAAGCCTGTCCCAAAACGAACTGCAACTAAACTGTCACACGCTGGTAGCTATTTCACGGCAACATACCGGATTGCTGAAATTGTGGAGTTTTGTTTTGTTTGTTTATTTCTGCCACCGAAAAGCAATGCTAGAAACGGATCCGGAGTTTGTTCCACCTCCAGGAGAACAGGTTGGAAGACCCTCTGCTTCTCATCACGATTTGGGACAAAATGGTGCCATCTTGGCGGCCCTCAGTTCCCCTTTTCTCGGAAGTAGTCCGCCAGTTTCTCCACCGCTTCCACGCAGACGCTGGGGTACATGCCATGGGAGTAGGTCCCAAGCAAGATGAAGGACTTGGTCTTGGCCAACACCAGACCGTTGTCTTTCCCTTTCAGGTAGATCGAGTGTTCGTCCACTCGGATGCCCTTGTAGTACCGGTCCTTGAAGTAGAGGCCGTCTCTTCGGATCTGGAGCAAGTTTTTCTGGAACGCCTGGACGAAAACGGGGGCCTGGCTTTGGATGTTAAAGCCCGGCGTTGTCGCCATCACGCTCCGGTCGGCTATTTTGATGAGGGCGGCGTTGGCCACATGCTTGGTGCTGGTCAGGCCTTCGATCAGCAGACTCTGGGCCTGGTTCATCCTCCTCCCGCGGCTTCTCTCCCTGCCAAGCCGAGAGAGTGTCAGCCTTGGTTACAGCAACTGTTGAACTGTCATGGCTTTCCCCAAAGCATTCTGGGAGCTGAGATCGGTTGAGGATGCCAGCGGAAGGCTCCTAGCAACCTAGCCACTGCTGAGATTTTCACCGACATAAGACAAACACGGAAGGAGATATTTTCTTCAGTTGCCTTGCAAAGGAACAGGGAGGGAGC
>NC_056532.1:3341072-3359633 GCF_019175285.1 Sceloporus undulatus | reverse complement strand
TATCTATCTATTACTTCATTGGTTATGGAAACCAACTGAGTGAATCGCACACTCTCGGCCCCAGATAGATTCTCCTTAGGGTCTCCATAGGTCCAAAAAGACTTGAAGTCACACAACAACCACTAATAAGTATTCTCCACTACACAAACCTTTCCCTGGATTCCCCCATCCCTCCCTTCCACAAAAAACATTTCCATCTGCAAGCAACCCTGGCCTCTGCCTCCTTTCCCAAACCTGCACAGAGCAAGCCGCTTAGGAAGGGTTTGTTGAACAACACCAGATCTGTTTCCACAGCGGGCTTGAATGCATTTAATAAGGCTGCTTCCCTAGGAGAGACGGGCTGCCTTTGTCTGTGCCGCTTCCAAAAACAGGCCAGGAGTTTTCCCTTTACATGGGAGTGAGATCTGGTTTCTTGTGCCGAATGCTGTGCTGCAGCCAGAAAGACGCACAATTGCTCCTGGCTTTGGGAATACAAACAGATTGGTGGGAGAGAGGGGATGGCTGTATGTCGGTGCTACTTTTTTGCTTTACCTTTATTCTTTTCACTAGAATGCAGAGCCCCACAAATGAGAGCCTGGCGCAAAAGTTGAATTGTCTATTCTTGTTGTGTGCCTTCAAGTCATTCCCAAGCATTGATTTCAGTCACTTCCATAATGCTTACTTGACCCCGAAGATGGTTTTCCTTGCATCTTTGCAACGACATGCAATGGTTATCCACCTTTGGTCCTCCAGTGGTTATCCACCTTTAGACTTCAGCTCCCAGAAACACAAGGCTGCTTGTGGGGGATTCTGGGAATTGAAGTCCAGAACATCTGAAGAACCAGAGAACCCCTGAAGAAGGAGGATTTTGAGGAGGATACCAGTGAAAGCTAGTGATCCCGATAAGCAACCTGATATGGAGCAAACCTCAAGCTTTGCTGCGTTGACCCCTAAGCTGGCTTATTTGTTTCAGACAAGGCTGTTCCATTTCACAAACCATTTGCCCTTGAGATGTCACTTGCAGAGACTCTGTGGGGTGGCCAGCGAACCCCGAAGCCTGACAACTCCATTGGAAATGGTTTCAAACTCCTGAAAGGCAGAAGAAATTAGGAGAGATGCGCAAGGGTTTGCGTTTGCGTTTGGCAACAAAACGGCATTTGGCAAGAAAGCCGACCCGGCTGATCAAAAGGATTGCAGCGCAACCATCCTTCAGTTTTTCTACTCCTTCCAATTTTACAGTACGGTTTGTTGACTTTTACCACATGGCCTCGAACCACTACTAAAAAGGATACACTTGAAAGGTATATTTTAGGCGGCGATCCATACTAATAGGCATATTTGCAGAGAAAATGAAAACTGAAGTGCATTTTTAAAAATACAATATATGTGCGGGGAGTACGCAAAAACCGATGCAGTGTTTCAGGGTAAGCTGCATGCAAAATGTGCATTTTGGGGACATGGTGTAGTGGTTTGAGCATTGGGCTCGAACAGGGTTTGAATCCCAGTTTAGCCAGTAGGAGCGGGAGGAAGAGGTGGGATCTTGCTTTTCCCAGTTGGCTCAAGCAAAAGCAGGCCTCTCCTAACTTGTTTCCTCCTTATTTAGCCAACGTGACCATGCTCTGGTGTTGCTGGGCCACACATGTTCTGTTTTCATCTGTGAGATGTCGGCGGGTACAGTTCATGACCGTAGCGCATGATGTAACACTAGTCGCACAAGGGAACACTCCGGTAACTGTAATGTAACTACACAAGCGTTGTTTTACACTCTGCACCAGCGAACGGGATCTTGGCCTTTGGTGGTGGTGGTGTTAACTGCCCTTGAGTCAACTGCAACCCATGGCAATCCTATGGATTAAACATCTCCAAGATCCCCTGTCCTCCACTGCTCTGCTTAGTTCTTGCCTGTGTCCTCCTCGATTGAGTCCAAATATTTGGTGTGTGGTCTTCTCTCTTTCTACCACCCTCTACCTTTCGTAGCATTATTGTCTTTACTAGTTGTCTTTACTAGTGATCCATATCTTCTTATAATGTGGCCAGAGTGAGACTCAGGCCTGTTCCAGACTGCCAAAATAAAGCTGCTTCGGGTCTCTTTGGAAGTATGCTATTTAAATGGTCTTAAGAGTCCGGAGGTCGTGTCAAAGCCACACTCCATTCCTAAGCACTGGAGGGCAGCTTTGGTGCAGCTTCCGGACTCTTAGGGTGCATGCATCATTTAAACAGCATACCTCCAAAGAGACCTGAAGCAGCTTTATTTTGGCAGTCTGGAACAGGCCAATGTTTGATCATCTTGGCTTTCAAGATTTCAGGCTTGATCTCTTTATGGACCCATTTCTTTGTCTTTTGGGGATCCTAAGTCCTCTTCTCCAGCGCCACAGCTCAAATGAGTTGATTTCCTTTCTGCTTCCTTTATTGTCCAGATCTCGCATCCGTACATGGCGATGGGGAATGCCATTGCTTGGACGATTCTGACTTTAGTGCTCAGTTGTATAACTTTACTCTTCATGATCTTGTTCTTTCATACCTACAATTCCCATTCTTAATCATCTTCTCATTCTTCTTCTGGTGATGAGGATTAAGTGGCTTGGAAGGTTCTAACTTTAGTGCGCAGTTGTACATCTTTAGACTTTAGGATCTCGTCTAGTTCTTTCATGGCTGGCCTTCCCGTTCCTAGTCTTCTTCTTGAGCCCAGTATCCATTCCAATGAATGTTTCATCCTAGTTATGGGACCTCTTTCACTCTTTCGTTTTCCTCATTATCTAGGTTGAATGTATGCAGATCCTCCATGGTCCTTATTTGTGTTTTCTTTATGTTCAACAGCAAGCCTGCCTTTGCACTTTCATCTTTGACCTTCCTTAGCAATTGCTCCAAGTCCGTCATGTATTACGGGTGTCATCCACGTATCTAAGATTGTTGGTGTTCCTTCTGCCTATCTTCACTCTCCTTTTTTTGCTGAACCTTAGCCGAAGCCCCAAAGTCTCTCCTCAGAGCAACCAGCCCCGAATCTTGGCGCTCTCCCATTTCGCCTTGTACCCTCAACGGGTCGAAACTCTGCGCAATCCGTTGTTGGCTCTCTTTCCAGGCTTTAACAGGAACCATACGCAACGAAACAATTTGTGAATGGAAGATTATCTACGGTATTTGTCACTTTTCTCTCCCTCCTCCTCCTCCTCCTCTCCCCGCTATTTTCTTTCGGGGAGGAATATGACGCTGCGTGGATTTGAGCGTTTTCTCCGGGCCTCCGTCTCCTTGGCAGAAAGCGACCGCCTATAAAAACCATTCCCCAGAACAGCTGCTGGGAGAGAAAGGCTCTTTTGATATGTCATCTCCTCCTTGCTTCCCAAGCCACTAATCACTCCTTTTGCTGACCCGAACCAGAGCAATTATACATCCTGGTTATTGTAAACGGACCACAAAACACCAGGCATACCTTCGGGTGATGTCATGTCTAGACGCACCGCTCAGGTATAAATTATCAAGAGAGAAAAAGTAGCTTGTTTGGTGGTAGAAGCCGTAAAAAAAAAAACCCCAACAACCCCAATCCCTTAACAAGATATTTTTTGTGTCTCTCTCGTGTGCCGTCCTCTCTCAAACACAGGCCTGTCCGTTGCACGCTGCGCGGATTCTCCGCCGCCGCTTGCTTTGGGGAAGAGGAGGTCCCGAAACTGGAATCCCAACCTCTGTTTTCTTCCTTTAGCTCAGTGATGGTGATCCTTTTACAGACCGAGTGCCCAAACTGCAACCCAGACCCCACTTATTTATTGCAAAGTGGCACGTCCCTCTGGCTTTCTAGTAAGAAACTCTGGCAAACTTTGTGCTTGGGCGACAGCATGTGTGCCCACAGAGAGGGCTCTGAGTGCCACCTCTGGCACTCATGCCATAGGTTCGCCATCACTGCTTTAGCTCCTTCATTTCCCATTAGGACGGGGTTTCTCTTGAGGCTAGAAGGGCTCCAAGGGCCAGATAGTCCAATGCCCTTATATTATTATTGTTGCTATTATGATTATAAATGACAATTTTATGACATTTCATGGACTTGCTAAAAGAAGAAAGCGGTCAGTGTCCACACTGCGAACCTGTAACATCTTCGTCCCTCTCCTGCCAATGTATTTGTTGCTTGCTTGGAGAACTTTTTGGAGCAAGGCAGGAAATGGGGGGTGGGTTTGGTTTGCATTTTTCTAAAGAAGAAGGGATAGTGTTGCAAAATGCACCATGAGCCCCCTTCTTCCAGAAGGAATTTAATCCCTCTCTCCTTGATTTTTTTCTTTTAAAGAAAGAACTTTTATGCTCCGGAGGCAAAGGCTTCTGTTTCCACATGAGAGAGCGAAAGAGTGAGAGACGGTGCGGATGAGAAAGAGAGAATTTACTGTGTCTCAAATGGATGCACTAACTGAAAGGATAACAGTCCTTTTTTATAATAGCAACCTCAATCCACCAAATAGTAATACTTTCCTTGGTCCAACCCAAAATGCACAGTATACATGTTGCAAGCTTTCAAAGCTCCACTGGCTTCTTTGTCAAGGAAAGGTGTTAAAAAATCATACAGAAGAAAGGAGAAAGGGACAATGTTAGGGGTCAGAGGCCTACATTTTGTCATGATGATGTTGTTGTTCTCAAGATGATGGCATTCATGGAGGCAGAGGCCGTTCCTCTTTTTTGGCTCTGTGGGTTTTGGGAGACAAAGAGTCCAAAGAGTCCTAAAGTATTTAAACAGGGCTATCATATCACCTCTTAATCTTCTCTTCTCCAAGCTAAACATCCCCAGCTTCCCAAGTCTCTCCTCATGCTTCATGGTTTCCAGACCCTTCACCATTTTAGTCGCCCTCCTTTGGAAGCGCTCCAGCTTCTCAACATCCTTCTTGAATTGTGATGCCCAGAACCGTATTCCAGGTGAGGCCTGGCCATATATAAGTTGACCTCATGTATAAGTCGAGGGCAGGTTTGGGGACCAAAATTATGTATCTTGATACAACCCATGTATAAGTATAGGGTAAAACTTATGGGCATGCAACAAAGGATGTAAAGAACGAGGGAAAGGAAAATGATCATAGAATTGTAGAGTTGGAAGAGACCACAAGAGCCATCCAATCCAACCCTCTGCCATGCAGGAACTCTCAATCAATGCACCCCCGACAGAAATGATGCCCAAGAATGCTGCTATTTCCCCATCCAAACATTCAAAAAGGCCAGAAGGAGCTCCACAGTGGAGAGAAGAGAGGAGGTTCTTTTAGGTTCTCCTGAGATGGACTAAGCTCTTACTTTTTGCCGCTCTCCCCAGAGAGAGAGAGATGGATCCTATTTTGAATGAAGGTACAGCACTTGCATTGATAAGTCAACCCAGGTTTTTGGGGTCAGTTTTTTGACTCTGATTTCTAGACTCATACATGAGTATATACAGCAATCTCTCTCCTCTCTTCCTCACTTCTCTGCCTGACCTCCCTTGCGCTCAGCGAAGGCCAAGCCTGATCCTCACCCGAGAGCACCATCTCTTTGTTAGGGAAAGCGTAGAAATGAATGGGGCAGGCCCCTGATTCCAGCCTCAAAAGCCTCAATTACATCCTGGAATCCATTAAGTCCCGCTCAGGAGGAAACCCAAGTCTGTATCGTGAAATAAAAGACATCCTGGAACCTATTACGGGGCTCTCTCTTGGAGAACAAGACAAAGGGAACGCGAGGAAGGACGCTAGAAGATGGACGGCTCTAATAAATGATGTGTTGGCATCTCTTTCTCCCCCCCCCCCCGACGTCGTGGATTAACAACAGATGTATTACACGAATGTCTATTTCTCTGTTAATCTAAAACAACTGCATTGCTGTTAGGGACAGGGATTGTGTTGATGGAGCGCCTTCCACCTTGATCTCCAACCCTGGTTGCAGGAGGTGGATGCCAAGCTTGAGAAAATAGGATTGGAAGGAAGCGGGGGCCAAAAGGACGTGTGATTTCGCTGCCCAGGAGAGGAATTTACATGTTTAAGCCTCTCGCTTGAGGCTTAGAAGCGAGTCACTTTTCTTCATCCTTCTCCACCTCTTTGCAGAACCGAGAACGATGTGATGCTTCCCCAGACCTGGCTGGCAACGTCTTCCATTAATATGAAGTCGAAGGCTTGCATTGCCGGCATCCATAGTTTTTTTTTGTGGGTTTTTCGGGCTGTGTGGTCATAGAATCATAGAATCATAGAATCATAGAGTTGGAAGAGACCACTAGGGCCATCCAGTCCAACCCCCTGCCATGCAGGAAATCCAAATCAAAGCATCCCTGACAGATGGCCATCCAGCATAGAATCATAGAAATGTTCCAGAAGAGTTTATTCCTGACGTTTCGCCAACCATCTGTGTTTGGCATCTTCAGGGAATGTACCCCACTCTCTTCCATGCCAGCATTCTCTGAAGATGCCAGCCACAGATGCTGGCGAAACATCAGGAATAAACTCTTCTAGAACATGGACACATAGCCTGAAAAACCCACGAAACACTATTCCATTAATAGTTTGCACAGTCCTACTGTGATTTAGTAGGGTTTTTTTTCCTTAGAGGGTCAGACCATTTTGGAAATGGCTACTGGGAGGGCGTCAGGGACCAGTTCTCCCTTGCAAACCTTCCCGAAACCAAAATGTGCTTATTTTCCTCCATATCCCAGCCCAAAGGGCATCATATCACAATGTCAGGTTGTCATTTTGGACGGAACATGAAGGAAACAGAAGGGATTGGGTGCAATTTGGGAGCCTTTGTGTGTTTTCACCCATTTGGTGGTCATTAGGTGTGATTTTGTGGGTCAGTTTTTGCAAAAAGGATATATCTTTATAGGGCAGTTGAAGGATTCAAGGGATGCATGTAGTGTCTGTAGGCTTGCAACTGGCCTATAGGCCACTCTTTCCCCACGTAAAATGGACCTCGAAGAGACCCCAAGGGGCATCCAATCCAACTCCCTTCTTCTGCCATAAAGGAAGACACAAGCCTGTGACAGATGGCCATCCAACCTGTTCAAAAACCTCCAAAGAAGGAGACTCCAGCATCTTCCACTGTCAAATAGCCCTTACTGTCAGGAAGTTCTTCCTAATGTTTAGGTAGAAACTCTTCTTCTGTAGTTCAAATCCATTGCTCTGGATCCTAGTCTCTGGAGCAGCAGAAAACAAGCTTTGCTCCATCTTCAATGTGACATTCCTTCAAATACTTAAACAGCACTGTCATGTTACCTCTTACCCTTCTCTTCTCCAGGCCAAACATACCCAGGTCCCTAAGTCTCTCCTCATAGGGCTTTATGGATTCCAGACCCTTCACCATTTTGGTCGCCCTTCTCTGGTCTTGCTCCAGCTTGCCAACATCCTTGATTTGTGACACAGTGTTCCAGATGAGACCTGGCCAAAGCAGAAGAGATTGGTACTGTTACTTCCTTCAATCACTGTATTCCTATTGACGCACTCTAGAATTGCATTGGCCTTTTTAGCTGCTGCATCACACTGTTGGCTCGGGATTGTTCCAACACAATGCTACACGGGGCACAGCTTTGCTTCTTCCTCTCTTCTGCAGCCTGTGGCTTTAAATAAAACAGCCCCAAAACAAAACCTGGTTTGCCTTTCATCTTAAGAGGCGCTGCACGGAAACGGGGATGCAACTTAATTTACCTCAAGCTGTTCCTCGGCTTTTCCTACCTGCGGCGTTCATGGTGGGATATCAGCGCATTGCGAGGTTTCAAATGCGGGGACAACCGATGGAAAAACATGCATCCCTGGATGTTAGCGGTGTCTTTCCTCCTTTTCTGGGGGTGCTTTTTTAAACCCGTTCGTCGACCTTTGAAGTTGGGCGGCCTGCTTTTCCCGCCCCTCCTCTTTCGGGTCCCGACTCCATCCCGCAGCCCAAACCTTTTCCCATTTTGATCTCTTGATGGGAGTTCATGAACTGGTTGCTAAGGGTTTCTGTGATGTTAGACATCTGGGAATAACCCTAATCAAATAAACCGCTGACTCAGTTTTGCTGGATAAACCCAGACGGGTGAATTATTAGCTTTGACATCATGGTGTATTTATTTTTTCCTTGCGCTTGCCTGTCTCCAGTGAAACAGACCCCTTCTGACGGAGGGAGATGGTTTTCAGCCCAGGCGGCTCGCGGGGCCATGTTGCTGTCATATCAGGCTTCTGCTCAAGGAGGGCCTGGCCAGTTTTCCAGATAGGGATTGCCAGCCGGAGGAGTTACAAGGCCTCCTTACTAATTTTAAGTATGAACATAGTTGGCCCTCCACAGCTGCAGCTTCAACGTTTGCGGATCTGGATATTTGTGGTTTTGATTAATATGTTCTCTTTAGGAATCTCTGAGTTCTCCGGTGCAACTCTGCCAGACGGTGACCATAGAGTTGTGCTGGGGAACCTAGACCTTCCTAGAAAAATACCACTTCTCAGGCATTATGTAGGTCCTCCTTCATGATTCTGTGGTCAAATTCTGACAGATGTTGACAGTCGAGTTGCATTGGAGGACCTGGAGATTCCTAGGCCTGTTCCAGACTGCCAAAATAAAGCTGCTTGGGGTCTCTTTGGAGGTATGCTATTTAAATGACGCATGGGTCCTAAGAGTCCAGAGGTCGCGCCAAAGCCACACTCCATTTCTAAGCACTGAAGGGCAGCTTTGGTGCAGCTTCCGGATTCTTCTGATGCATGCATCATTTAAACAGCATACCTCCAAAGAGACCCCAAGCAGCTTTATTTGGGCAGTCTGGAACAGGCCCTAGAGAGGTGTTCTCATAGGTAAAAAGAGTAGTGCTTTTTGATTTGCGTGTTTTCCACATTCACAGGGGTCCTTCACCCCAACCCCATCGAATATGAAGGTCCCACTGTAGTGGTGGGAGCACCAGCCAATGTATTATAGTGGTTTGAGCATTGATCATGACTCTTGAGACCAGGGTTTGAATCTATGCTCAGCTGTGGTAACCCACTCTTTGAGCTTGGACATGCCATACTCTCTCAGCTTCAGAATAGTAGAATCATAGAATCCTATACAGACCCCAAGGGATATCCAGTCCAACCCCCTTGTGCCATGCAGAAATACACAATCAAAGCACTCTTGACAGATGGCCATCAATCCTTTGCTTAAAAACCTCCACAAAAGGAGACTCCACCACACTCCAAGGGAATGTCTTCCACAAGCGAACACCTCTTACTATTAGGGACCATTTCCTAATGTTGAGGTGGAATCTCTTTTCCGGTAGCTTGCATCCCTTGCTCCGTGTCCTAGTCTCTGGTACGTCAGAAAACAAATGTGCTCCATCCTCAATATGACATCCCTTCCATTTTTAAACAAGGCTGTCGCATCACCCTTAACCTCCTCCTCTCCAGGCTAAACATCCCCAGCTCCCTAAGCTGCTCTTCATAGGACATGGTTTCCAAACCATCATTTCAGAAAGTAGAAGAAGCCCTCTTGCGAGAGTCAGCATGGATCAGTTCTGGGCACCTCAGTTTCAGAAGGATAGACAAGTTGGAGCAGGTCCAGAGAAGGGCAACAAGGATGATCGGAGGAATAGGGTACTATATGAGTACCTTATGGATTTTCATGGCTGAGTGACGATTCGAACCCTAGTCTCCCAATGGATGTACTGTATGTCTAATGGGTTGAAGGTTAGTCACTAGGGTCGATCCCACTGCAGTGCAATAACTCATGTTGTCACCTCCAAGATGTCTGGGACAAATCCCAGTCACTCCCTCTGCTAGCCAGGTAGTCTCAATGTATGATAGCAGGTGACCATTTCAATCTGTCTGTCCATCCGTCCGTCCGTCCATCCATCCGTCCATTTATATTATATACAAATCTGGCTAAGAAAGATTTTAAATAAATACAGAACTGCAAAGCAATCTGGTCAAAGAACAGAGCAAACTGTATCTCCGTCCATTAAAAGAACAAGGGTCACGCTGTTCACCTGGTTAAAGGAATAAGAGTTGACGACTACTCCGTTGTGGTTAAATGGATGAATTCCCTCATTAAGGCTGTAACCTTCAACCCATTAGACATACTTATTTTCCTCAGGCATTTGGACATTACTTCTGGCCCAACGGTTGCGGACTCCTTCTGGGGTGTTAATCCTTGTTTGTGTATATTACCAGTGAGCCGTAAAATATCATCATAGTTTAATATCATGCCCCAGGCCCAGTTGGTGGTTAAGAGCAAGCCAGTGCAACGTAGTGGCTTGAGTGTTGGGCTTGGACTTTGGGAGACTAGGGTTCGAGTCGTCACCCAGCCATGAAAATCCATAAGGTAGTTTTGGGCAGCTTCAGGGGAAAGCAATGGCAAACCTTGCCTAAGCAAACTGTGTCAAGAAAACCCTAGAGGAGATGCATAGACAGCAAAAGACGATAATGCTTGGTAAGGTAGAAGGCAGAAGACAATAGGAAAAGAGGAAAAACACATTCCAGATGTTTGGACTCAACCAAGGAAGCCATGGATCTGAGCCTACAAGACCTGAGCATGAGGATAGGGAGACTTTGAGATCTCTCATTCATAGGGTGGCCATAATTCAAGTTGACTTGACACCAGTTTAACAACAAACTTTACCTACTAAATCCAACTACGATCACTTGGGACACTTGGCCCTCCATATCCATGGATTCTGCATGCATGAATTCAACCATCCATGGCTTGGAAACATTACCCCCACCAAATAAAATCCAAAAAGCAAACCTTGAGTTTGCAATTTTCTATTAGGAACACCATTTTACCTTCTTGTTGGATAGTGGCGTATATGAAAAACCCGCACAGTTTTGGAAGCGAACGTTAGTGATCCTACACCTTTGAGTTGGCCCAGTAAAGATATTGCCACTGGATGGATTTTGCGACGGTGAGGTTTGTCATGTGCTTTTGTTACTCTTTGACATGTCAGATGGATTTGGGGGCGCATCAGGTGTTCTACTTCTTTTTGTGGCTTTGTTCATTGGAAGATTTGAAGAAAGTCCAGAAGAAGAAAAAGAGGCTTTTTTCCAAGCTCAGCAAAGGGACACCTGACACTCAGTTTGGAAACTCTGCCAGGTTAGCCGAAAAGCAACACTAGACTCTCAAGAACAAATGGAAAGAGTAGCTTGATGATGCATTGCCTTGGCTGCGCTCCGTCGTTGTGCTCAATAGTTTGGAAGTGATTTAATCTTTGAGCTTAATTGAATTGAAGGTGTCATGTTCAAAGATAACCGGACACGCATGGCTTTGGCAATGGCTCGCTCGGCAGTCACTGAAATGTTTATTTTGGGGAGGGTACATTTGGCGGGGGACACGGCAGCATAATTCGATTGTGGACTAGTTTAATTTCTGGTTATCGCACGCGTGGAATCAATCCCTGCTTTCGCTTTCTCTTTCCAGGCAAGGTTTGCACCAGGACTGTTTCTGATATTTTATTTCCCTTTCTATCTATGCATGCGGAAGAGCTGAGCAAGGTTGGGAAGTGTTGGAGCTTAGTGGCAGAGCGCATGGTTTGCGCACAGGATCCACAGTATAAGGCTTGGCAACACTCCTTGCTGAAATACTTGAAGGATTCCCATCTGTTAATGTACAGTTGTAGTAAGCAATACACTGAGCAGTTGGCTAAAGACATCTGTGTGTCATATCCTGTGAGTTTCCTCACATCCGTACTTTGCATTTAGCATGTTTTGTCTTGGGATTAGAAGATAAAAAAAAAGGATAAACTGAGACTTGTTGTTGTTATTTGCTGTTAAGCCCAGGTTGGTGTATGCTGACCCTATCAATGAGAGACCCCCAAAAGCAACAGGCCTGCTCAGGTCTTGCAAATTCAGGGCAACCATGATTCCTTTCAGAGAACTCATCCACCCATAGTGCAGTTACCTTCTTTTCCCACAACCTTTCGCTTTTGTTGTTGGCGTTGTTGCGTGCCTTCAAGTCGTATCCGACTTATGGCGACCCTAAGGCAACTCTGTCATAGGATTTTCTTGGCAAGATTTGTTCAGAGCGGGTTTACCATTGCCCTCCTCTGAGACTGAGAGAGAGTAGGTTTTCATGGCAGAGCTGGAATTCAAACCCTGGTCTCCAGAGCCATAGTCCAATGCTCAAAGCATTTCAGTAAACCCCCTCAAATCCAATGTGAAGTCGAAGGCTTTCATGACCTGCATCCATAATCTTTGCTGGGCTTTTTGGGCTTTGGGGCCATGTTCTAGAAGAGTTTATTCCTGATGTTTCGTCTGCATCTGTGGCTGGCATCTTCAGAGAATGCTGGCATGGAAGAGAGTGGGGTACATTCTCTGAAGATGCCAGCCACAGATGCAGGCGAAACGTCAGGAATAAACTCTTCTAGAACATGGCCACAGAGCCCGAAAAAACCACAAAAGACCCTTAAAATCCACCATTTTGGGACAAAGGCAGGATATAAATCCCATAAATAAATAAATGGATAAGTGCCTTGTGTTAAGCGGGGCCTCCTTGGCTTGGTTATGAGATCTTCTCCTCGCAAAACCACATTCTCTGTCCGTCATGCGATAACTCCTCCATTGGCCTCCCTTTTGCTCAGAGGCATTAAACCCATGCATCCTTTGACCGTGCCAGTGTGCTTCAAATGCCTTGTGATGGAACCGAGTTAATTGGCTTAAGCATTAACATTTAGGTTTTTGGTATGTAACCTATGGGCGGCCGCTGCATGCATGCGCAGGAAAGCAGCAGAGAGTGAAATCTCAAGAATACCTTCTCATTCCCACTTGATTCTTGGATGGCAAAAATAGGTTGGCGAGAAGAAGGGGGGGATGGAAATGAGAAATAGTGGGCAGGGGTTTGTCTTATCTCCTCTATTTTCGATTTAAAACGAGCGAGGTGTTAAATTTTTAACCAAATGTCCACTTTTTTTGCAGGTTTGCAGCTTTTATATTATTGCCAATGGGAATGCCATTGGTTGTTATGATGGGCAGAGATTGTGGATGGTCCCATAGTTTGTATGCAATCAGCCCTCACATTGACTTTAGTGGAAGCGTTCTTTTCCTTCTCCTTCTGCCATTTTTTCCTGCTGGTCAGAGGTGGCCCAACTGGGCGAGGATGGACCAAAGGTCCATCTCAGCATAAGGCAGCACCCTCTGTTTCCCATTCACAGCCCAGCACACTAATGTCTTACACAGTTATAGCTTTCCAGTCTGCACTCTTAATCCATCCCATATGCATTTTGTCATTGCTTGCCCACTGCTCCGAATTAAACATCTGACGCACTTGTTATCGGGGAGATCTCCCCTTAATTTATCACTCTGCAGAATGTCTAAGCCTTCAGCTCCGTCCTGGCATAGGTTCTTCCTTGCATTATTGATGTGGGGACTTCATGCCAAAGCGAGCCTGACTCCGGCTTGCTGATGCTTATCCTCACCCTGATGCTGAAGCAGCCAAATCTGGCGGGATCCTCATCGCTAACAAGTGTTAAACTCGGGCGCACAAAATGATATATGTTGTAGCAACACTCAAACAAAATGAATACAGTCGGCCCTCTGTATCCACGGGTTCTGCATCCACAGATTCAACCATCCACAGCTTGAAATCAGTGGATGCTCAAATCCCACTAAATACAGTGCTGTCCATTATATAAAATGCCATATAATGGATGCCATTGTATTTTATGGGACTATATATATACACACACATATATACGCAGTCACCTCTCTGTTTTTGCAGACTTGAAGTCCGCATCCTTCGCTCGTTCGTGGGTGGCAAATGGAGGGAGACAAAATGAGGTGCCCACCGCCATTCAAGACAATGGCGCTTGAATATAGGTGAATGTCCATTTTTGTGGAAGGGGGGTCCGGAACGGATCCCCCACGAAAATGGAGGAATGACCATATATATATATATATATATATATATATATATATATATATAGGTGAGGGGGGGAATATGTATATATAAAAATCACTCTGCTCTACATCTGAAGAAGTGGGTTTCTATCCTATCCACGAAAGCTCATGCAGAAATAAACCTCAGTTAGCCTTAAAGGTGCTTCCACATTTCCTTTCGCTCCTCTCCCTTCCTCCTTTTTTATGTGGCAAGAGACTAACATGGCTACTTCTTTGAAATCTTTCTATATGTGTATATGTATTAAATGAACAATCTTTAAAAAACGAAAGGCATCCGTGGTATTACTCGCAGGAGGGAGCTCATTGGGTCTTTGTAGAGCCTTCATACTTTGTGGAGTAACATCACAACAGTTGTTTCATTCTTCTTCCGGAAGCCTTCTCCATCCCAGTCCTCCTCCTTTTAGTCCCAGTTGCACCATTAGCTTTCCTCTTTTCCCGTTCCGTTCCCCTGGCGGATCCAAGCGCCTTGCCAGACATCAGTTGTTGCCGATCTGGTGCACTTTGCCTCCTTTTTTGGTCTGGTTCTTTTCGGTTTGGAAGGGGCACCGCAACACTTCTGTGGCCTGAACTATTGCAAACATATTGCAAGCATATGCGCTTGGCATGGGGGATTTTTCTTTTTTATGCATGCATAACAATAAACCTAATACTGAAAACCACATTAAAAAAAAGTAGGGGAAAAAATCGTACTCGCTAAGAGTTCAAAACTATTCTTTTTAGGAGTGGAAGAAAGCATACTTCTTGCAAGACAGATAACTGGCAGGCTGTTTATAGTAGAAAGCCAAGAACCCTCATTGTATTGGTGGAGCATCAAGTTTGCCAGGCATAGCATTATGTTCCTGACATCCTCTATGTGGGCATTCAGTCTTCCGGTTGCCAGGATGGGCACTGCCTCCAATGCCCATTCAGTGACTAGGCAAAGATGAAGGTAGACAAGCAACTGGTTGCATTCCTACAGTCAACCTTAGGAACAAGGCATCATGATATTCTCTGGGGTTTGGTTCCAGGACCCTCATGGATAGCAAAATCCATGGATACTTAAGTCACACTGTATACAGTGGGTTAGCAAAACCGTGCCCCTTATATAAAGTAGCAAAATCAAGGTTTGCTTTCTGGAATTTGGGGAAGGGGGTGACATTGTCAAGCCTCGAATGATTGAATCCATGAGTGCAGAATCCATGGATATGGAGGGCTGGAGAGGTTAGTGCGGCACACTCCTTGCTATCTTTCTCTAGGCTATCAAAAGGTGGATCTCCATTGATTAGAATACTCTGAGATGATGCTCTTGAGAATGCTGGCCCCAAAGCTGCTCTGACTTCTCCTGTTATCTGCTCATGCCATTGTGATGCTGGGCAGTTGTCTACACAGAACCCCTTACTATGAGGTATCAGATACTTCAGATGTGCATTGGGAACTTCCAAACTGAATGCAGATGTGCCTCCTCAGACCAAAATGCTCAGTCCTTTCCATAAGGGAATCCACATATGCTTAAGCCAACGAGAGCATCCTAGTCATTATTTGTGTCGCGGCGGTATTTTGTGTCATTCTCTCTTTCGCTTTACGCTCAATCCAGTCTTCTCTGCAAATACAGAGCCGTTCCATCGAGCCCCAAAATCCAATTTTTTAAAATAAAACAAATAAACGGTGAAAACAGTTACCCGGCGTAAAGGGAATCGCATCCAGATGAAGGCATTCCTGTGGAGCATTCAGGGTAAAACAAATTGCGCAGCCTTTCCAGAAAACACAGAGCCTTCCTTTGGAGACCAAAGCAAAGGCTCTTTAAAAAGCCATCACGATCCACATCCATCTCCTTAATGTAAAATCTTGTTTATTGTTCAGAGGATTGAAAAGCCAGCCTCATTAAATCAGAATTGTTAAACAGTTTGTGTGATGGAAACCTCAAAGGGGAGAGAGGAAACAAAAGCCGACGAAACCAGAGCGAGCCGAAGGTTGAGTAAGAAAGGGTGTTAGTTGGGCGAATCCATTAATCCATGGGATCTAATGGCTTTAAAACAGCAGAGAGATAAGGAGCCATATTCTGTTGCCATTTTATGCGTGCAAAAGTTTCCCCGTGAAAGCGGCTAGACGTTTTTGTCCAAAGCAAACTGTCGGCGTCAGATATGTAAAGATTCATAAGTTGTGTCCTTGTGGGCAAGAATAAATAACGTGACCATTTTTCCTTGGCGTGAAATAAACTACAGTTTTCGAAGACGGTTTGCGGAGGGCGGCCAGAGTTAGTGTGGTGTAATGGCTTGAGTCTTGGACTATGGAAGGGCAGCATTCAAGTCTCCTCTCATGGAAATCCATTGGGCGATCTTGCGCGAGTCACCATCTCTCAGCCTTGGAGAAAGGCAATGGCAACTTGGAAATGAGTTGAAGGCACACTTCCGACGAAGACTGTGTGGGATGTGCGCTGGTGTACAGTGGGCAATGCAGTGCTCTAGGTAAGGACACCACATGCACAACCTGACTTCCACAAACTTGGACCGAATGCGCTGTTTCGTGTCGGAGAACAACGTCCAACTGTTTCTCTCGAGGAACCAATACTTGCGTATGTTGCCAAGAGGATGCCTTGGGTTGGCCAAGGTTGCCACCATTTTCCTTCTGCGATGTCTCCCAAAAAGTTCCAACTCTCATGGAGCAATGGGTTTTGTAATACATTGTGGCATCACTGACAGAGAAGGCTAAGTATTTCATCAATCTACAAATCCCAGGGTCCCATAGCATTGAGCCATGCCAGTCAAAGTGGTGCCAAGCTGCATTCATTCTGCAATGTAGATGCAGCCTTTGGAGAAAACCCCGGAGAAAAGGAAGAACGAGGAGGAAAAGGAGCCAATTTATAGCCCTCTCTTTATATCCCAAGGACCCCAAGACAGCGTACAATAAAATCAGTTTAAACAGTTTAAAACAGTTAAGGGTAATTTAAACAGACTTAAAAGCGTATTAAACTATTTGACAAGTTTTTAGAAAAGGATACTTTCCAACCGGTTAAAGCAGTTGAAGACAATTTAAAACTTTGGATGAAGATTGGCTTTCCCAGATGTTGAACTCAGCTGTAACCTCTCTCTCTCTCCTCCTCACATAGGATTCCCTTGTTAGTTTATTTTGGAGCCTTAAGACTTAAAACGTTTTATTAAAAGAAAAGACTGTACTTGGTCTGCTGTTGCTTTGTTGCTGGGTGTTAGAAGCTACCATTTGCTCCGAAAGAGCAAGAGATTGCTTCCTTGGGAACCCTCTCGGAGCTACAGAGAACTGGATACATCTTTGGCGCAAAGGAGGTCCGGGAGAAGGAAATGAAGAAAAACAATTTGGCTAATCACGCCTGGCTGGACCTTCTGGGTTCACGTCTCTGTGCATCACAGCTCTCAGCGCAAGCGTCTTGAAACAAGGTTGGCCTTGGATTTATGCCGCCCCGCAACCTTCCTTTTCCACCGTCAGTTAAGAAGGAAAGAACAAGAAGGAGGAATGAATCTCAGAATCCTAGAGTTGGAAGAGACCCCAGGGACCAAACAGTCCAAAGCTATTCAAAATACACCATGAAAGCCCCGCCGACAGATGGCCCTCCAACCTATTTAAACATCTCCAAAGAAGGAGAGACCACCATACTCCATAGTGGTCTATTCCACTATGCTTTTGCCATCAGGAAGTTCCTCCTAATGTTGAGGTGGAATCTTTTCCTGGAGCTTGCATCCATTGCACCATTGTCTCCTATTCTCTAGAGCAGCAGAAAACAAGCTTGCTCCATCCTTAGTATGACACCTCTTCAGATATTTAAGCTGGGCTATCATATCACCTCTTAACCTTCTCTTCTCCAGGCTGAACATCCACAGCTCCCTCAGTCTCTCCTCATAGGGCTCTATGGTTTCCAGACCTTTCCCCATTTTGGTCACCCTCCTCTGGACTTTGTCAATATTCCTCTTCAATTATGGTGCTGATGCTTGGACACAGTATTCCAGGTGGGCTCTTACCAAAGCATAATATGGCACTATTACTTCTCTTGATCTAGGCACTGGCAATGGCACTCCATGCGCAACAGTGCTTCTTCAGCCATGGACATTCCACAACAGACAAGTCCAACACTTCCTGGAAGAATTTGCACATGCCTGACACACCAACAATGTGCCGAACCCCAAATGGAAACAACCCAAAAAATATTTTCACGGTACCTCTAGCAACATATCCTCAGGATTTAGATACTCATTCATGCGTGTGTTCCAAATATTCCGACATTAGTAGATACCGTTATCGGATGGACATCAAATAAACATTGGATGAAATCAGAAGATGTGTATTTCCTACCAACGCCTTCTGAAGCTCGCCAAGTTAAGTGCGTACCTAGGGCTGCTTTGTGAAAGCGTGTCATTCTTCTCTAGGAGCGAAATATTTTAGTTCTTAGGCATGGTGACTATATCAGGGACAATGTTTTCTGTTCATAGGGGAAATCTGGATTGTCCATCCCTCCAAGACGCATGCGTTTTGTCTCCCGTTCCTGCACACTTTCCCCAGCGAGAGTGCATTCCTATCCAATGTGTGAAATATTGGAACTACACAAGGGGAGCCAGTTCCTGGCGCAAACCTGTGTTTACCTTGGAGACCTGCAGCAACATCGCTCAGTTGCTTTGCCTACATTTGGGATCTTCTCTCCAAACAGACATCGTTGGAGGGACCAAGTCTCAAAGCCTGGCCTTCCTTACCTTTCGCTCCGTTCTCTGCAAGATCAGAAGCGAACAACTGATGACGTGGACAAGCTGCTTGGTAAGGTGAGGAAGACAACTTGCCCTCT
>NC_056532.1:3315583-3335747 GCF_019175285.1 Sceloporus undulatus | reverse complement strand
CTGGGCCCGCCCCCTTCTCCTTCTCCTCCTCTCGTTTTTGAACCGTGGCATTTCCACCCACGCTTAACCCAACCTGGAGCCGGAGGCATCCCAAAGCCACAGAAAGCTCTCTAAAGCCAAAGGGAATTGCTTACGGTTGCCGATTTCAGTCCCATGTAGGTGCATATGATACAATCATTACAATTATGCTTGTATTTGCTGGCATTCAGGTCATGCAAAGTCAACACCTTCATCACATGCACCTTTTCCACCATTTTTGTTCAACCTCAGTATCAGTAACAAGCTGAAAGCGCCTCGTTCTTATTATTTTTCCTCTCTAGCTGGCTGAAGATATGGAAGGCGTCCAAGCAACCCCAGAGAATAAAGGAACCCGCTTACACTCCCTTTACTTAGCCTGGAGAAGAGAAGGTTAAGAGGTGATATAATAGCCGGCTTAAATATTTGAAGGATGTCAATTGAGGAGGGAGCGAGCTTGTTTCTGATGCTCCAGAGACTAGGACCCGGAGCAATGGATTCAAAGTACAGGTGAAGGTGTGGAAACCATGTCCTATGAGGAACAACTCAGGGAGCTGGGGATGTTTAGCCTGGAGAAGAGAAGGTTAAGAGGTGATAGGATAGCTCTGCTTAAATATTTGATGGGGTTCATATTGAGGGAGGAGCGAGCTGTTTTTCTGATGCTGCAGAGGACAGTCACACTGACTCAGCCTTAGAGGACGGCAATGACAAACCTTGAAGAGATACACAGAGATTTTGCAGGTGCACAGATATGTGCAGAGATGTGCAGAGATCTTGCAGAGATGCACAGAGATTCTCTTCATCCGCGTTTCTGAAAACTCAGGACCCCCGCCTGCCTTTCCATCTCGATATGCAATATTTCCACATTTGCCATTTGCAAATATTTCCAAGGATCCTTTGCTCCCTATGTACCATCAACGGTGGGAAATTCTTGGAAGACGGAGCAGAGGGCTGTCTGGGGCACAGCTGAGGATGGTCTCAGAGAACAGCAAATCCCCGCAGTGAAGGAGAACTGGACGATTAACAGCGGGGAACTTAAAGGGGGGTAGGAAGGATATCAGCCCAAGGAGCCGCAGCTGAAGAAACTGAACTCCCAAAGACAAAACATGTCCAAGTTAATCTTCCCTTCTGCCCCCAGGCCTTCCAGCCCCCCCCACCTCCTCGACTTCTCAAACTGCATCTGAAGGTGATCCCATCCCTTGCCCAATCCCCCTGGCCACCCTGGAAGACGGGTAATCCTTACTGGAGCAAATTGTAACAGATTTCCTCTTGACAAACTCTCCGACCGCAGCTGCAAGAGCAGAGAGCTCCCCTTTCCCTCTCTCCCTTTATCAGTTTCCAACCAGGCTGGTCTAACTCAAACTTCTTCTCCCTTGTCCAGAAAGGATTATACAACTGGTGTCTTTCCTTGTCCAAATAACCCCTACGGACACCCCCCAAAAGAGTCAGCATCCGCGTAGCAGTTTGAGCGTTGGACTAGGACTCTGAGACCAGGGTTCGAACCCATGCTCAAGTCATATTGGGCTAATCAAATGGAGAAAGAGGTTCTCTAGAGGTTGGTTTTGCATCAAGTCACCGTCCTTCCAGGCTGGACCAGTGGAGACTTAAGACTAAGACAAGACTAAGACTGAATGAACGCCCTCTGGGCACAATCCAAATTGATAGTCCTGCAAGGCTTGGAAGGCCTCATCTTAATGTTGAACAAAGAGGTGAGAAGGCTGGACTTCCAAAAGAGGTGGACTTTGGGGAACGGGGTCATCAATAAATATCTTTGGAACGGTCTGAGTCAGTATAAGATAACTTTCCACTTTCCAAATCCACTCTGTGGGGGTCCATTTTCAAAAGACGATAGACCTTTCCAGTAAAATGGAGATGAAATAGAAAAGATTCTGACAAGTCACAGTTGGTCCTCTGTACCATGGATTTTTTATCCACGGATTCAACCGTCCATACCTACTGATATTTTAAAAGCCCTACATGGCCTGGGTCCAGCTGACCTGAGAAACGCTCCCTCCCATACAATCCTTCCCGCACTCTCAGGTCCTCTGGGATGAATCAACTGCAATGACAGAGAACTAGACTGACAACTACTTCCCGAGGACGTCGTCGGTCATCATCATCATCATCATCATCATCATCATCATCCATGGAGTCACCATCCGTAGTTTGGAGACACTTTTAAAAACGTAAAATGCAATAAGGAAACCTTGATTTGGCCACTGGATCTAAGACACCATTTTACAAGGCCACTGTGTTTAATGGGACTTGAGCACCCATGGATTTTGGTAACCACGAGGTCCTGGAACCAAACCCTAGCGGATACCAAGGGCCTACTGTGCTTCGCAAGCCTCTCCAACATTGCTATAAAGAAGAGGAACAATTTAAAAAAGGTAGCATTCCTGGAGTATCCCTGAATCAATGGAAAGATTCAAGGAAGCATGCGATAGATGATTTCATTGAAGCCTGTGGGTTATGGCCTCGGTTTCAAACAAAACCCAGACCCTTGTCAAAACCTGGAACGCAAAACGATTGCTGTTGCTTTTTTCATTTCCAAATCCAGTCCGCCAAACACACAACATTATAGACAGCTGCCATGTTGAGTCTTATTTATCTGCCCAGGTATCGCCTTCTAGCTGACAAACATACAGCCAAAAAAAACCCCGAAGTGAACGCTTTAATCCGCTTTTTCCCCATTTTCTCTACGGTAGAGCATTATTTTAAGCAGATGTTTAGTCTCGGGTCGCGAACTAACCTTGAACTACTGTCCGTATCTGCTTTCTTTCAGGGTATCTGCGCCTTCTTTCATCCCCAATGTTTGGAAGATAGAATCATAGAGTTGAAAGGGCCCCCCCTGAGATCGCTGGGTCAACTCCCCGCTCAAGGCAGGATCTCCAGCTAGAAGACCCCAGCAGGGAGCTGTCCAGCCTCATTGTGAAGACATCCAGCGGAGGAGACCCCCTCCACCTCTCCAGGCAATGGGTCCCATTGCTGGACTGCTCTTACTGTCAAGGAATGCTTTCAATGTTCAGCCACAAACTACTGGCATGGTGTTTGAAGGATTTTTTTGTCTTAATAGTAGGAGCAGGGAAGTTTGATGACCAACTGACTTCTTTTGGAGAGATCTTATCATGGTGGTTTGTTGTGTGTTGTTCACTACCCTTGAACCAATCCCAGCTCATGGCAACCCTGTGGATGAGACATCTATATTCTTCAGCCAGCACTACTCTACTCAGTTCTTCCAGCGGTCCATGTCCTCTTGGGTTAATTCATCTTCTGGTGGTCTCTCCTCTCTTTCGACTGCCTTCCATCTTTCCTAGAATTGGAATCATAGAATTGGAAGAGACCCCAGGGCCAACCAGTCCAACTTCCCTGACATGCAGGAACTCAAAATCAAAGCATCCTGACGATGGCCATCCAGCCTCTGTTTTAAAGACTCCAAAGAAGGAGACTTTATGGGAGTATTCCACTGTCGAACAGCCCTACTGTCAGGAAGGTCTCTTAATGTTGAGTGGGATCCTTTTTCCTGGAGCTTGCATCCATTGCTCCAGTCCTGTTCTCTAGAGCAGCAGAAAACAAGCTTGCTCCCTTCATTATTGTCTTTTCTAGTGAATCTTTCTCCTCATGATGTGGCCAAAATACAATAGACTCAGTTCCGTCATCTTTGCTTCCAGGGAATGTTTGGGCTTGATCTGTTTGTCTTTTGGGCCATCCATGGTATCCTCAGCACTCTTCCCCACGCACCACATCTCAATTTTCCTATTGCTTTGTTCTATGTGCAGCTTTCACATCCGTGCATGAAGATGGAGAATACAATGGCTTGGATGGTCCTCATTTAGTGTTCTAACTCATAGGGTTGCTATAGTTGACTTGATGGCAAATAGCAGCAAACACGGGACGCTCCGCCGTTTTACAATGGTCATCAAATAACTACACTCACAACAGATTTTGTTGCAACCGGTGTGATTGTTTTAAATGTACAAAATTAACGATCCAACGATATATATATAATGCCACTACTTACTTCTCGTCCATGAATTTTGAAACAGCAGAAAACAAGCTCACTCTCCTTTGGAGGCCTTTAATCAGCTCTTTTTTTGCCCCTGAAGCAGATATGTCAAATGGAAAGCTCTGTTACTAGATATTCCTGAAACGTTCGAGGCTATCGCTTCATCAAGGGGTTTTGCTCTCTGGGAAATTGTAGGCAGCTGGGGAGTCGTAGGAATCAAAAGAAAATGAAGTGTCCATATAGTTCAAGTGTATTTTTGCGTAAATGGGGGGAAAAGGAGGAAGGAAGAAGGGGAAAAGTAACAGAAGGGCACTGTTGCAGATGTCTCCTTACCCACAGCTGGGATGGCCATTGAAAGGGACCCCCCCATACCTCCCAAGGCAAACGCATTGGAAAGTTATTGCTCTTCCTTCCTGAAACAGGCAAAGGTCAAGGATGCCTCTCAAACAATCCTGAGTCAATATCTAGTGGGAAGAGGGGGGATATACGTCCAGACATCTCCTTGGGATCTCCTCCGTCTTGAAGCATTAAGAAAAAGGAAAGCAGCAGGAGGGGAGAGGGTGGGAAGCCCTGCAACCTCAGTCTTGACTTGTACAAAGTCAGTATTCATTTCAGACACCTGGAGCCAGGACCCTGCAATCTGGAAGCGCCTAAATTATAAAGTCCATCTCTTGCATGTGTTGTTCTTTCCTTGGGTTCACCGACTTTTGGAGTTTCCTGTTTGAAGGCTGAGGAATAACACGAAGATTGTAATTTATCTTAGTCACTCAACAGCCGGGGCTTTCCCCCCTTCTCAGATCTGCCCTGCAATCCTGTTCCACTCCAGTACCTTTTTGCTTTTCCTCCATCTGCTTTTCTTTCCCCTCTTCCCCTTTATTTTTGCAAAGGGCAGGTACCTCTCGAGAGAAGGTGGCAGGGCGCATTTTCCGCCAAGGGTTTCAAGGGCCTTCCCATGGCATGGTTAAGTGCAAAGCGCTTAAGTAATTCTAGCTTAGCTGTTCGAACAGGGAAGAAAAATTACAGGCCTCGGCGAGGAAGATTGGTAGGTGAGACATCAGTAAAACTTTAAAGCCAACCACAGGTGTGTGTTTTTCCCCCGTGGAAGTCCAAAACTAACTTTAATAACACTAGGCTCTCCATATTCGCTAGGATTAAGGGTGCAGGACCCCCGTGAAAGTGGGAAAACTGCAAATCTAGGAATCTCTGGGTCCTCCAGCGCAACTCTGTGGTCAGCGTCCGCCAGATGTTAACCATAGAATCACACTGGCAGATGTACAAATGCCTAGAGAAGTTTTTCTCAAGACATCTCTAGGTCTTCCAATGGGACTCTATGGTCAACCTCCAAATGCTGGAGCTTGAGTTAATCCAAAAAGCTTGAGACCAGAAGCGTTTGGCGTTTTGTATTTTCTTTCATTTCGGAATCACTGTATTCGAACAAGCATACATAATGTACATAACGAAATATCTTGGAGATGGGACCCAAGTCGAAACATGACATTCATTTGTATTTCATAGACACCTTATACCAGTGATGGCAAACCTATGGCAGGCGTGCCAGAGGTTGCACTCAGAGCCCTCTCTGTGGGCACATGTGCCGTCGCCCCAGCACAGAGTTTGCCAGAGTTTGTTACTAGAAAGCCAGAGGGACGTGGCACTTTGCAATAAATAAGTGGGTTTTGAGTTGCAGGTTGGGCACTCGGCCTCGAAATGGTTCACCATCACTGCCTTATACAAATAGCCGGAAGGTAATCTTATACAATCTCTTCCAGTAATTTTGTGCATGAGACAACATTTGCGTACACCGAACCATCAGAAAGCCAAGGTGTCACTATCTCCGCCCATCCATTTTTAAAGTTTTGGATTTTGGAGTAGTTCGGATTTTGGGGTTCTGGAAATGGGAGACTCAACCTATTTTATAACTTACCAGAAAGAGAGGAAAAACCTGCGCAGGGCAATACAATATTTTGTTTCTCCTCAGCTTTGCTCTTAAGGTATCCTTCTGCCCCAAGAAGCAAGCAATTGATTCCTTTTGCCGGTCGGTAGAGAAGAGGAGGGCAGTTGAGAACAAAACTTTTGAGGTGAAATAATATTCCAGGCCAAGATTTAAACACTCTTCTAACCAGGCACTTTTCTTATCCACAGAAAGATAACTCCCCTCCCCACTTTCCCTCCCCAAAAAACCCAACTGTACCATTTTACACTCTTGTAATTTTCTGCTTATGTGTTTTGGCTCCGGCCCAAAACCCGAGGCTGTGCGCTCATATGGTTTCGATAAAACCTCCCGAACGCAGACAATATGTCTTCTTGAACATGTCTTCCTGTAAGATTCGGGGATGATAGCAACCGACTCGAAATTTTTATCGGTAGCAGGAAAGGATCTGGACCAGACGCTGCCGGGGAACCTCTCCGTTACCTAAAAAGCACCGGAGACATAACAGTTCATGGCACAAGCCCACAGGTCTTTCCAACCCACAAGCCGAAAACGTGCTTTATGTTGGGAAGATCTGACTCCAACTGTCCAAGGAAGAGATAATCTGGCAATGGAAGATGGGCTGGAGGTTGTTGGGTTTTTACAGAGTTTTCTTTTTAACATGGGAGGGCTGGTAGGTCTCCTTTTAGTGCTTCTATTCTAAAACCGCTTGGCGGAGGCTTATCTGTCTGCGTTTTGTGAGCTTGTTAGCTGGCAAGGAAAGATACAGACTGACAGCGGCAAGAAAGCAAGGAGGAAAGAAGTAAATCAGCAGCCGGAGAGGTGGATGTGAAGTTTCTCCAGACGGTTAAAGAAAAATACTAACCATAGACTCATTGAATCTTGGAAGGGACCACAAAGGCCATCTAAACCAACTCCATGACATGCAAGACTCCACTCCTGAAAACTAGATCTTAGTGGATTTGTTTTGAATGACATACTCTGTGCAGCTGTGAATTCTGGATCAGAACTGAAAAAGGCATTGACAGAGTGGAGAGGTAGAACAACTAACACGATGCACTTCAAGAGTTTGTAAGGCTTGTTGTTGTGTGCCTTCAAGTCATTTTTGACATATAGTGAGTCCGTGCTGTATGCGGACTTCCCTTCAGCAGCTTTCAGCATACACTGAAGCCACGTGACAATGTAATGCACTGCACTGCGCCGCATACATGCGCCCCGTTATTTTTAATGGGCCGCAAGCATTCACAGTTTCCCCCTTACATGGGGGGGGGGGGAGTCAGAACGGATCCCTCACATAAGAGAAGGGAGTACTATATGGCAACCCTATGGCCAAATTTGTTCAGCGGGTGTTTGCCATTGCCTTCCCTTGAGGCTGAGAGCATGTGATTTGCTCAAGTTCACCAAGCGGATTTCATGGCCAAGCTGAGAATCAAACTCTGGTCTCCAGAGTTGTAGTCCGATACTCAAACCACTTACACCTTGCTGGCTCCCAAATGTATGATACTACATCTAAGCAGGAAAAATGGAAGGCAGAAATATAGGATGGATGACACCTGGCTTGAAAGCTGTACGTGGGAATTGATGTCCCACATACCTTGAGTATATGACACTCAGACTCAATGACAGGAGCAGGCCAAGAAATACTTCTTGGCTCAGTTTGAGATCCATGGCACGCTTCCTCAGAAGACTCTTGGCCACCAAGCTTCTCGCTCCCCGAGACTCATGGCGCTGATCTTGAATCGACCCAAGCAGCGTTTTCCCATTGCTAGTTAGAACCGATTCAGGGGTTCTTAAAGGTCATCTCTTGTAAAAGGAGGCCACAGGCTGGGATTGAGCAAAAGAATAGTTGCGCTTTGCAACCGGAGAGCAGGTGGGCCTAAAGAGAGCCAACTCAAGCGGCGCCGGGAGGGCAAGAGAGTAAGTTGGGAAACTACTGGGGGAAATAGCAGATCATGCTTTTAAAAATCCTTTTGATATTAAGAAGGCATGAAGTTGAAGTGTGCGCGCGCATATGTGTTATTACTTGGCTTTTACATATTTTTCCTTTTCACCTGGTGGTTGTTTTTTTGGGGGGGGAGGCCAATGCATATGGCTTCACTTAAACGCGATTTTTGCTGAACCTCAAAAACTCAAGAGGATGAGTGAGGGAAATGGTGCTCAGCGATGTTTCTGTTTCATCCCTGGATTTCATCCACAGTCTTACAGCCCCATGGAAGTGCCGAATTCGGGAGACTTGGGAGAAAGAGACCCTCACCATCACCCTTCTTTTACCATAGCTTACAAATCTAAAATCTATTTATCAATCACCCTTCGTTGGTCCAAATTCCAAAGCTGCTCCTAATTATTTATTGACATCTCTATGTCCAGAATCCTATTGGTGTTTACGTAAGTTCCCCTGTGCAAAGGTTTTGACATTTTTGCCCAAACAGAATTGGAAACAGAGTCAAGGAAGCAGTACCCTTGCAATGTGGATGCAGACCAAGTTGTGCGTCCGGTTGCGCATTCAGTGTCATGCTGCTGCTATTCAACGCTAGGGCTGTGGAGTGCCATTGGTGCATAACTTTGCATGTGGAGATTTGCACTGTGCAACCACAATGAAGGATTTCAAGCAGCATCTCTCTCTAGCTCTCTCTAACTCCATTCTTTCTCTAATTCTAACTTTGTCGCTAGCCCTAACCGTATCTCTATCTCTGTCTTTAACTCTGTCTCTAGTTCTATCCTATCTCTCTGACTCTAACCCTGTCTCTATTTCTGTTTCTAACCAACCCTGACTATCTCTAACCCTAAGTCTATCTCTAGCTCTTAACTTTACCCCTATCTAACCCTAGTTCTAACTCTGCTGCTGTCCCTGCATCTGTCTCTAACCAACCGTGACTATCTCTAACCCTGTCTATCTCTATTTCTTAACTTTACCCCATCTAACCCTAGTTATAACTCTGCTTCTATCTCTATCTCTGTCTCTAACCAACCCTGGCTATCTCTAACCCTAACCCTAAGTCTATCTCTAACTCTTAACTTTACCCCTATTCAATCCTAGTGCTAACTCTATTCCCATCTCTGTCTCTGGTCTCTGCCTCTGTCTCTAACCAACCGTGACTATCTCTAACCCTGTCTATCTCTATCTCTTAACTTTACCCCTATCTAGCCCTAGTGCTAACTCTATTTCTATCTCTATCTCTGTCTCTAACCAACCCTGGCTATCTCTAACCCTAACCCTAAGTCTATCTCTAACTCTTAACTTTACCCCTATTCAACCCTAGTGCTAACTCTGTTCCCATCTCTGTCTCTGGTCTCTGTCTCTGCCTCTAACACTAAATCAAATGCTCTCTAGGATGAGTGGGAGGCATTTCCAAAATGTTTTGGGGGGCCTCTGGACCAAGACTTTTTTTGACATAGGAAGCAAACAGGAGACGGACGACTAATGCTCACTTACTGTTGTTGGGGGAAAACGGCCTCTCCTGGACCTAAAATGACCCAAGAAGCCCCCAAAACAAGGTGAAAATGCCCTGTAAAGAACATTTAGGGGCAATTTCTTTTGTAGAGGTGGATGTAGTAAGGGAACGCATTCCACTAAGGTCTCCTAGAGAACCAAAGAAGCCAGGGACCTTCCACATTTGACCACTTCTGGCCTAATACCTCCCCCAACAATACATAACTTAATACCATTATTAAGGAGCCTTGCTCTGAGGGCTTCCTGGCTTCCAAAGGCAATGAGTTATTTTAGGGTTGACTTTAAGGATGAGTGGGATGGATAACTCTGAGCAAGAAAGATTCTAAGATCTTGATCTGGATCATGGTTCATGCGCCCAACCAAACATGGACTCCTCATGGGCTTTTTCTTCCGCCTCACCAGAGTCATAATGAGGTTAAAAATGGGGGTCACCCTCCCTCTGCCCCGAAATCACCCTCCGTTCCCTGAGCCAAGGGTGGGTCCCAGATAAGACGAATGAAGGTTTTATAGCAACCCCTCTCCTTGCCCCCATCGTCCCCCCGACATGTTCTCTCGAAGAGGCCTCGCCGCACGAATCGTTCAGATTAAATTAAATCAGCTCTCATTAATTGTCGGCCTCTACAATATTGAGGTTGGCCCAGAAACCCGTATAAATCAAGGATTAAAATAGTAGTTGTCGTGAGCAGGTGAAAACTCTTCTTTCCAAGTGAATGCATATTACTACTTTGGCACCGGTTCCGCGGGAGTCTCTCAGAACCCAGAAGATTTTTCTCTCCTCCTCCTTTTTCTTCTTTCCAACCCTCTTTCCTGGTGGCTTGCCAGGTACAATTTTTAAGGAGACAGAAAAAGGTTGGATGTAGAGCAAAGTATGGCCATATTTTGGAAAGGGAAGATGCGTTTACCGACCGACTCCTTCAGATTGCCAATATCTAGGATGACAAATGATGAATGGGATCTTACTTTGAGCAAGCAAGATTCTAAGATCTTGATCTGGACCATAGTTCACGCACCGTTGTTGTTGTTGCGTGCCTTGAACGACTTGAAGGCACACAACAGCAACAGCAACAACATGGTAATGTTGTCTAAATGTTTTGAGAATGTTCTTAGGGGACTATTTGTCAACAGTCTGGGTCTATTTTGGCTAGATGTCAAGAGAAAATCACCTGGAAATGGAAGGTTGCTTTAAATGGGGGAGCTTTGGAGGGTCTTTGGGGGATGCAAAATTGGGTCTCGCTGGCTCCACTTTCCCCTCTCCTGATACTTAGGGTTAAGCTTAGGGTTCACACTACACAGTTATAGCACTACAATTCCACTTTAACTGCCGTGGCAACATCCCGTGAAATTCTGGGATTGGCATTTTAGAGACGGACCCTTATACAGTGGGCCCTTGGTCTCCACTGAGGTTTAGTCCCAGGACCCCTCATGGATACCAAAATCCACGGATGCTCAAGTCCCATTAAATACAATGGCACAGTATGACGGTGTTCCTTATGTAAAATGGCAAAACCAAGTCTTGCTTTTGGGGATTTGTGTAATTTTAAAACATTTTCAAACCGTGGATGCTTGAATCCGTGGATAAAAAAACCCGTAGGTACGGAGGGATGGCTGTAAATCTCAGCCAGAGAGCTCTGGTGCCTTGCCAAACTACAAACCCCAAGACGCCGTAGGAGGCAGCCGTGACAGTTAAAGTGGAACCGCAGAGATAGAACTGTGTCCTAGTATGGAAATCATGGGCAGCCAGCTTTGCCAGCTGGGAAAAGGACGATTCGGATTATGAAAAGCGACTTTGGGCTCTCTCACGGTTTGCCAGCTGCGTGCGTCTGCCCTAAACCGAATTGCCGTTGTGTCATTGTTTCAGACAGATGGCTTAGGCCACGGTTTTCTGGGAATGATTTATATCAGGCATCCAAATCCAGCTTCCCACACGGCAGCCAAACATTATATTTAGTTGTGCTGAGACATGCATTTAGGGGAAATGCAAGAATTTAAAAAATGGGACGTGGAGCTGACCTTCCGCTGGCTCTCCCTGGATGTGTAATGGCTGGCTTTCTCTTTCAAAATATAAATTACAAGAGAACGCTATGAGGTAGTTGCATACTGGGGGTGGATAGGAGTTGTCCAGCTCTTCCCGTGGAGGGTTTTTGGGAGGGCTGCAGGTTGTGTTGCCCCCCACAAATCCCAACAAGCTGAAAACAGCGACTCAAGAAAAGTCTCAAAAGGTTGCCTGGACCAAACCAACTTCCTTTTCATGCTCCCAAACCCCACAAAGGTTGCATCTGCTCCCTAACCCCACAAAGGTTGAACCTACTGGGAAGGGGAAGATTCCACTTTCTTCTTCCTTTCTTGAGTTAACCGGGTGGAAATTAACGTTTGCACTTTGAATTCAGTTTGCAGCCATTGAAGTATGCAGAAAGCAAAGGGAAGAAGAGGAGAGACTGGGACATTTTGGGAAAGCATCTGAAAAAGTGGGATGACAATCTGGACTATCCCAGCCAAACCAGGATGGTATGAAAGTCCTAAGAGGAAACTTGTCATCCAAGCCTAGATTTGGGAATGGATTTGGGGTCTTGAGCAAGGGCTGCTCAGGAAACACAGATCAGGATTTCCAGGGGAGGCAGAAAGGAAGATTTCTCTCTTTTATTATTGTTATTTTGGTACCTCCATTAACATCTGTGGGTTTCTTGTAAGCGAAAACCTTGGGAGCCCTGGAAGCAACACATCTGTGGAGCAGATGAGCATCCCGAAAAAGACAGAGGGGTTTTTGTGAAGCAAGCCACGGCTGCATCTGGGACTCGGGAGACACACACTTGGATGTCTGTCTTTTGCCACCCTGGCAGAAAAAAGCGAGCTCAGCAGAAACCTAACGCCGCCTCCGCTTGGCGTGCCCAAGACGCTGGCTCTTGAGTAGGCCCACCGAGACGGCTGCGGCATTTCGGGAAGGTGGAGTTGGCATTAGGGTCAAAGCGCCGGAGAGATTAATTCGGAGGTGCAGCAAAGATGTCCCTCTCCCCTCGTTCTTAAAAAACTGTGCCAAGAAAGAGACCCAAAGGGAAGAACCATCGACAAAGCCAACGATTGGCAGTGCCAGTTTGGGGATGAGCAGAAAGGAATTGGAGATCCTATAATCAGATTTCAATAATTTGTGAAATGGACTTTCTGTTGCGGTGGCGTCCTGGGCTTTTTGTGGGCTGCAAAAAAGCATCTCGGGTCCATTTGCAATCGGTGGGCCATTGGTTTTTTAAGGGCCACATGCTGTTGGTGGGCCACCTGTTTGTCAGCAAATCTAGGAACATTTTTCCTCCCTCCAACAATCCCATGGATTTCCAACGAAAATAATAACGCAACTAATTTTTGGTCAAGAGATGTGCAGTTTGCAAGAGAATGGAGGATATAACCTAAAAACGTTGGTCTTGGGAATATATAGAGCGGGCTTTTCAAACGACAGCGTTGTAGGTCCTCAATCAATACTTTTTGCGCAGTTGCATATTTTACATTTGGGTGAGTCAGCGGAGGCATAGTAAAAGCGAATTTTTGTCGCATCCCAATTTCCCATGCACAATTCTCACCCAGACTCCGCTCCTGCCTTCTGTATTTGCATCCCATCTTTTTGCAGATGTTTCCGCAATTACATCTCTCTTTCAGGTTTGGTTTTTTATTTCCCACCCAGATTTCCGTACCACGTGAATCTGGCATCGATCCCGAACCTGAAAACTACTTTGGACGTGACAATGTCCTTTTCATGAGACACGGTTGCATTGGATAAGACTAGACAATCCTCTGCTCCAACAACTCTGTTGGTAGTAAGGCTTTGCAAATGCTGTCATCTAGTGGTTCGTTTGATACTGAACAGTTTGCTGCCATCTTGATCCTATGGCTGAACATGGCTGCATCCGTGCTGCGGAAATAACCCGGTTTGACATGACTTTAACTGCCATGGCTCAGTGCTATGGAATTCTGGGAAGTGTCGTTGGTTGTGGAACCGGAGAGGAGCAAATTTTGCCAAGGAAACTTTATGACGGGTTTACTCTAGGGTTGCCGTAAGTTGGAAATGACTTAAAGGTATGCAAATACAAGGAGAGTTAGATGAGTAATGTAGAACCATAGTCAGGTATACTATAGAATTTAGATTTAGATGTCTCTTTCCTTGCATTTTATTTTATTTTTAGATATAGAACGTTAGTGTGTATTTATGTTTGCAGTTGTCTTAATAAAACATCTTACTAAAGGATTCGATCCATGGGAAGTATTCCAGAAGGTTATTGGTTTGAATGGTCAGTTGTAACCAAGCGGCATCCGCCATTTCTTTTTCTCTTGCAGAATGTATGAATTGCACAAGACTTACAGATATGACCGAGAGGCTGAACACCCTTGAAGCAAAGGTAAAGTAACTTTTCATGTATGCCCATACATGTTTGGAAGCCTTTTTCATGCTGCCAATGAACCAGAGCCTGTCAAGTTCATCTTTGAGAGTAACTAGTTACCATTGGAGTTACAAGGCCCTTATTGCTAGTGTTTGAAAAAGTAACCCAATATAAAAACACATTGATTGGACTATTTAAGCTTCCTCGGGTCTAATTTCCATGCTTTGATGGTGCTGTCACCCGCATCTTTTAATAAAATCCATAGGACGGTTGGAAACAGTGTATTATAAACCCAAGTTTTAGACCATTCCTTCAAATCTTCGACCCAAACTGATATCACCCATCCCAGCGGAAGGAGTCGGCCATGGAAGAAGAGGGACATGAGCACATAACATGACTCAGATCCGAGACGTGATTGATTCCGCGTGCGATTGATACATGACCCACATAGTTTTTGTCTGACTCCGTTTCTCCTGTAACATAATCTCTCTCTCCAATGTGAGACGATTCTTATAGATTATAAGATTTGACTTAACTGCATATATAAAATCACACAGTTTCCCATGCAATTAGAAATCCCGAGATTGTTTATTTTAATTATTAACGGGGCGCCTCGCCATTTAATTCAATCCTGTCCTTCTTAATAAGCGAGTGCAAGAATCTGGCATGCAGCAACGCTCCCTCTGTGTCTTGTTCGGAGGTAAATAAGTCCCATTGAGTTCAATGGGCTTCCTTGCCAATGAGTGTGCTTAGGATTCTGAGTTGAATTGATCAAGGAACACAGTCTAGGAGGCATGGTGACTATCCCCCCCCCAGGTGTTTTGGACTACAAAGTGGAAAATAGCTCCTATGATCCCTAACCATTGGACATGGTAGCCTTGGAGGTCTTTAAACAGAGGCTGGACGACTATCTGTTGGGGACACTTTGATTGAGAGTTCCTGCATGGCAGAATGGGGTTGGACTGGATGGCCCTTGGGGTCTCTTCCAACTCTACGATTCTATGGGGCTCATGGGAGTCCAATACCAACTGGAGAAATGGCTTTGTTAACCTACTTAGGGTTTTAGTTGGATTCAACCTTCACCCAAGACACCATCCTTCCTTTGAGACAAGTAGAGTGGACAACTGCTTCCACTGGGAACTCTTACGGACCTGATTTCTCCTGGTTGCAACTTGACCTTCCCTTCTTTGAGTGATAATTTCAGTTCTCTGCTGAGACAACATCCCTATACAGCGGGACCTCCACATTCGCTGAGGTTAAGGATGCAGGACACCTGTGAAAGTATGGGGGAAATTGCACATAAAAAACCCTCTGTGAAACACCTCTCTGGGAATCTCTAGCTACTCCAGCGCAATTTTGTGGTCAACGTCCACCCATAGAATTTGGCTTGAGGGCCTACAAATTCCTAGAGAAGCATTCCCTCTAGGGATCTCTAGGTCTCCAACCTGGCGAAAGGTAGCCATAAGGTCATGCTGGAGGGCCAGGAGATTCTTAGAGAGAACATACTAATCAAATTCATGAATCATCCAATGTGCAAAAGTCAAAGCCGCAGATGTAGAGGGATAACTCTATAGGTATACTCCACTGGGAGCTGTTCATGGTCCCAACTTCTGTTGGATTCAGCTTTTACCTGGCCCAAACTGACCATCTGGGCAGATCAAGTCCAGAAGACCTGGCCCTGAGCGTATGTCAATTTCCGTCAACAGCCTCAGATCTTGACAAAATCAGGTAGAATGCCTGCCATCCTTCATATCTTCTGCTTTGGCGGGTTATGTCTTGCATCCAGATCCTCTTCCTTGAGGCCACAGAGAGAGTCCCACCGTCGGAGAATGACCTTCCCATGGCAAGGACGACAGCTACGTGGTACGATGACTTGGTGCCAGACGCCATTCCTCTGGCCAACCCTGGGACTGTGCTGAGGAAACCTGTGGGACCTGTTGGTGAGCGCACTGCGTGATGTTCTCTTCCTTGCCTCGGTGTAGCAAGAGTCATGGGGACGTTAGTCTGTCTCTAGTCTGCGTCACGTCTGCATGTCTTTACTCACAAATCTCTTCCAGACTCTGCCTGCCTTAACTGAAAATAGACATTTAACCGCTGTAATTTTGGCACATTCTAGCTGGGAACGCCATTGAAAAATGTGAGAGAACTGGTCCAGTGATGAGCTTTAAAAAATCTTACTAGGGTTTCAATGGCCTGTTACAGACAGGCCAAAATAAAGCTACTTCGAGTCACTTTGGAGATATGGTATTTCAATGATGCATGCATCCTAAGAGTCCAAAAGCTGCACCAAAGCTGCACTCCAGTCCTTAGATTGCTAGCCAAACCGAGCTTTCCGATCAATCTGGTGAGCGCTGGGTCATTTCCCACTCTGTCTCTCTACCTTTTCTCTGTCATAGGCAGAAGCGCTTGTTCTTTGTGCCCCAATGATGTTTGCATCAATGTTTTCAGGGTTGCCCGGACCAGCAGGGAAACCAGGGCCACAAGGCCCCAAAGGTGAAAAAGGAGAAACTGGTGAGAGGGGGCTTTCTGGACCGCCAGGTGAGTCTTAGGGAAAAATATATACCCTCCAACAGTTCATAGATGAAACCAAGAAATATGTGGCCAAGAAACCTCAGAGAGTGGGCTTGGGATGGACAGTGAGTGACCCCCCCACCTCTCTGGTGCCACCCATGCAGTCCACACACCCCACACTTTTCTTCTGCAACATATGTAGGGCTCTCATTGTCAGTAATGGATGCTTCCAAAACTGGGGCCCTTTCACACCACACAACTATAGCACTATAGTTCTGCTTTAACCACTATGGCAACTTGCTATGGAATCCTAACATTTTGCAGTTCAGGGAGAATGATCAATCACAGAGCTCCAGTGCCTTACAAAACTCCAATTTGGGGACACACACACATATACACACACATTTTCCATTTTTGAAAAATCCCATTTTTTGTGGCCTAGGAGCCCTAGCGGTTACAAAAGTGGTCCAAAATGCCACCCAATACCCTATATCCTGCCCTTCCCAGTAGGCTTGGGCAAAAAGCAGACTGCTGCAGCCTCTTCTACCTTGTCTGTTCTTCCTCAATGATAACTTTTTCCCATCTGGACCACAACCTGATGTCGCTTGGCCACCCATGTCATAGCTTTCAACTGTGAAATATTGCTGGTATGCCATATAAGTTTGCTTCCGGTGCTTCGAGAGATATCTAATGCCTCTTACGTTCTGAATTCCAGGGTTGCTTGGACCTCCAGGACCGAGGGGGTATCCAGGTGAAACCGGGATCCCAGGACCTCCGGGGCCACCAGGACCACCAGCATCTCCAAGTCTGCCTTTGACGTTCCAGCAAGGAGTCCTGTACTCACTCCAGCCCAACGCTGAGAAAGAAAGTAGGTCTCCTCTTTACCTCCTGAACAGGAGCCATTGAAGATTGCGATTTGTGTTTCGATCCCACTTTCGACTGCTCCGGCTCTGTCCTAAGGAGTCCTGGGATTTGCAGTGTGGCGTTGTACTTAGAATTCTCTGCTAGCAAGTTCTAATCTGCTTTCCTCTACTACTGTACTACAGCTCTATAGCAGAGAGCATTTTAGGGCCCTCATCGAACTAAAAATCCCAGGATTTTGAATGAGTAGAATGGAGCTACGGCAAGGAAAGTGGCATCAAAAGTGGCGTAACTGTGCGTTTTATTTACGTATCTTATATCCCACTATTCCACAATACGGAACAATGTAAGCCACCCAGAGCGGCCTACTCTACACATTGAAACAAACTTGCTAACACAATCTGAGCAAACATTTAAAAAGCACAAAAGAACGACCCACTTTGAAACAAGGATTAACATGATTATTTTGCACATACGTTTGCACATCTGTATCCCTAAAGGGGTGCAGCCAAAGTAAAGAACATTTTTACAGTTGTATCACAGAAGTAGGGATGGTTACATTCATAATGTCATATAATCATAATTCTAGTTATACCTTGGTTACTAGGGGAAAGGATTCATTACCAATAACTTACTATTTGCAACCATTTGCCTCTCATCTCCAACAACTAACCACCCCTAATGCCGCATTTTACTCCGTCAGCCATTTGTTGAGCAAACGTCTGAGGGTTTTTAGCTGGGAGCATCTATGCGCCATCTCTTGGAGTGCATTCATTAAGTTAGTTCTTGTTAATTAATCATCTCTGTCTCTTTCTCATTTTCCTTCCCTCTCTCTCCTGGAGGTGGAGGGTCTGGATGTATTTTTAATCCGCAAGAGACATCAGCAGCCAGGCTCTCTGATAAATTATTTAGATGGGAGGGAATTAATTGCGGTTCAATACCCAGATTTTCTGGGGGAGATGGAGACAAAAGCCAACATCTCATGGTGGTTTTGGTGTGCCGTCACATGCAGCTCCTTGGGGCTTCATAACCAGGCACTGTTAATGGGATCCCCCCTCCCTTCTCCCAGCATTACCGCTAGGATAGCATTCCCCATCATCCTGCATTCACTCACATATGTTCAACCATGGCAATTAAACATGTCTAGACCACAATGTAGACACGATGCCCAGTTTCAGAGGCAGTCTATCTGGCATGGAAGAGAGTGCATTCTCAGAACATGCCAGCCACAGATGCTGGCGAAACGTCAGGAATAAACTCTTCTAGAACATAGCCACATAAACCCGAAAAACTCACAGAAATCTATGGATGCCGGCCACAAAAGCGTTCGACTTCAAATACCAGACGTTTTGGGACAGAAATCACGTTACACTTGGAGAGAGCCAGAATTCTTACAATGGGGACAACCCTCCTGTTTTGCCTCCACACTCCGAATCCCAGCCCAGTCGCCATGATTTAATGGCCACACTGGCTGGGGGATTTGGGAGTTGTAGTCCAAAAAAAGGTCACATTTCCAAGTTCGGAGGATTCTTGAGGCTGGACCGCTGTGAGATAACAGGATGCTGGAGCCGACGGACTTCATGTGGGATCCGAAGGGGTGTTCATTTGTGGCCTTTTTGTTGGGAGCACTAGATCTCAGCCATTTCACTTGTTATCTTCCATGGCAACTTGTTTTGCTCAGGGCTGAGAGGAGAAGCAGATTCCACGGGACCAAATTAGCATTAATGCTGCAAAGCATCTTTCTGCTTCATGAAGCACATCCCCCCCAAAAAGAGGAGAGATGTACATAAATTATGATGAGGTGTAATTCCAAGCTTTTTCCATCAGGGGGCAGCAGAGTCTCAGCTAAAGGGCCATTGAGCCCAGAAGACCAGGGCTGACCTTTATTTTTGGCTGTGCTCAGCTGCAGTTTCCGTCTCCTGCATGACCTCCTTTTAGAAACTACCCCAGATTGCACAGTGGAAAAGTTCCCGCTTGAGTTGCAATGACCAGAATCCCCCCCATGTGGCTTGGGGACTCTGGGAGCTGCTGCCGAAAATGGCCAGGTTCTGGCCCAAGGGACGGTGTGAAAGCCATGAGCCACATTCAAGCTCCAGAACTTTGAGCATGGCTGGAAGCGTCTTCCTTAAGCCTCTTTCTCTGGCTGCGTCCACACTGCAGAAATGCTCCAGTTTGACGCTACTTCAAGTGCCATGGCTCAATGCTAGGGAATGTGGGGAATCGGAGTTTGTTGTGGCACCATTGCTCTCCGACTGAGAAGGCTCAATGCTTCACAAAACTACAATTAGAATCCCATAGCATTGAGCCACAGCGGTTAAAGCAGTGTCACACTGGATTATCTCTGCAGTGTGGATGCATCCCCTCTCGCTCAGGGTGCATCTACACCATAGAAAGAATGGAGCTTGGCACCACTTTTGTCACTCTGTCCTATGAAACCCTGGGGTTTGTAGTTTTACGGTTCTTAAAATGGGGCTGAACTGCACTATTTCTACAATGTAGATGCGCCTCGAGATGATCATTTCACTTAATGCAATTCCTGGAGCTTTTCAGGGCAACGAAACACCAACTGACCTGGGTTGGTGGTGTCAAACTACCCTTAATTGTTGCATTTTTAGTTTGCATTGCCTTTATTTAAGTCATGCTTGGGTTGGGGTGCCCCATCCATATTGGGGAGCCCTAATGCCCAGTGAGTTCGCAGCTGATTTCTGAGCTTTTCAGCTCCATTGAGTTCCTTCTTCTTTATTCCCTATATTTGAATACAGATGGTGAGCCTCAACTGGCATCCACGGTCATTGATACCATCCTGGCTGGTTTGCCAGGCCCTCGTGGGGCACCGGGACCCATTGGACTGCCAGGTAAGAGGATGGGTTGATGGATTCGAGGATGGGAAGGAGCAACCACCCATTTGGACCACCTCATTGAACTCTACATGAAAAGTGTTTGGATACTTCAGCTAGACCAAAAAACCAGTGGCCAAGTTGTTAATGCACAACTCCCTTGTTGCAACAGCTCTACTGGCTGCCAGTCCA
>NC_056532.1:3283516-3315573 GCF_019175285.1 Sceloporus undulatus | reverse complement strand
TTTCTGGGCACAATTTCAAAGCGCTGGTATTATCATTATCATTATTATTTCTTACCTATCTCTCCCCAAGGCTCGAGGCAGGGAATAACAGAGATTAAAAAACCATAGGCATAAGTGTAGGACACGTTAATCCAAACGCAAGGTTAAAAATATCCCAGTTTAATAGTTAAAAAGTCATTTGGATAGGTCTGCCGGAAGAGAATGATCTTTAATGCTGTTTAAATGTGGACAATGTATTCCGCTGCTGAATCTTTTCTGGCAGGTCTTTCCACAGTCTGGGGGCGGCTGATGAAAAGGTCCTCTGGCATTTACTAGTCTTGTAGAGGATCTGAATATATGAGGCGGATTATAGGGGAACATACGATCCCATAAGTAGCTTGGACCCACATCACATGGAGCTTTAAAGGTAATAATGTTGTGATCTATAAAGCCTTCTATGCCTCAGGTCCAGGTTATATGTGGCGTAGTGGCTTGAGCATTGGACTTCCACTCTGGAGATACGTGTTTGATTCCCGATTCAGCCATGAAACCCACCTTGGGCAAGTCACACTTTCTTGGCCTCCAAGGAAGGCAATGGCAAACCACCTTGGAACAAGTCCTGAAATCCCTAGGTTTGCCTTAGGGTCACCATAAGTTGGAAACAACTTGAAAGCACACAATACACACACATTCACATGTTCTCCAATACCAATTTGCCCAGCGTTTTGAGATCTTCTGGGAAGGCCCTCCTTGCTCTCTCACCACCTTTTGTTTTTGGGCTAGCAAAAGATCATTCTCCCATTCTCCCTCCCTTAAGTTTTTGTCCCTTTTGCCTTTGCTTTACCTCTGCGTTATTTTACGTTTGCAGGAACGTCGTTTGATAAAACATCCCGTATTTGCATTTCCCCCCCTAACTTAAATCTGCTTCAAATCCCGTTTCTCAGCAGGCTTTCGCTAGTGCGATCAGGTCCTATAGAAGCACCCTCGGAGGGCCACTTGCAGCCCCAGCGTAGCCGAAAACTGCCCTCCCTTGCTCTAGACCCACCAGGAGATCAGAGACATGAAATCTATTAATTAAAAAGCCCTTCCATTAGCCTCGTATGTACTCCCCGTTTTTAATGTTGATTTCTCTTTTCCCTTTTTAAATGCCTTCTGCGGTTTGCAGCACTCAGCCATGACCTCCTGTCGGGAGCAGGAGAGCCTCTTTGCTCCTCTGACTACATTCCTCCATTTAGCCTTCAGTTCACTTCATCCCCGACTTTGATATACATGGGTCGCATTAATTATTGAGGCCCGTTTGGTTGCCCCGGTGGGCGGGCGTCTGATGCTCGGGGAAAGAGCGCGGGGCGGGGGGAGTATTTATCGGAAACAATTAAAAGCTAAGTTTGGAAGGAGCCCGCGTCGGTCCCCTCCCCGATCCCCAAAGCATGGCATATGTAATTAATAGTTGGCGTCTGGAAGGAATTATCTCTCTCCCCCTCCCAGACTCCCTAAGTGGAAGAAAGCCATTAGGAGACAACTCCTTAACAATGCAGAATAACAAGTGGATCTGTTCAACTCAGTGCTCTCATTCTGCCAAAGCGCGGCGCATGCCAGTGCCAGCGCTTTGTAACAAGAACGCAGGCTTGTTAAGAAGGAAGATACTTAGGGGTTATTCAGACGGTGGAAATAATCCAGGTAGAATGTGGATCATCATCACCATCATCATCATCATCATCATCATCATCATCATCATCATCATCATTATCATCATTGGGCCCGAACAGATAGGCCAAAATAAAGCTGCCTCGGGTCACTTTGGAGGTATGCTGTTTAAATGACACATGCATCTTAAGAGGCCAGAAGCGGTGCCAAAGCTGCGCTCCGGTCCTTAGGAGCATGTGAGTAAGATGTGGATAGTCGCACTAAAAAAACCCACCAATGTCTGAATATCCCCCAAGAAGTTGTAATCCGGAGTTGCCAAGTTCCTATTCCAGCAATGCTCCTGGGCAGTCCTGGGAAAGGTGAAGCCAAATGATATTGGGTGGAACTAGGATAGAGCCAGCACTCATCGCTCAGGGATCGAGCGCATGTTTTATATTGGGGTGGAAAAGTTGCATACAGCACACATCTCACACCTGATGTGACAGCTGGAGAGCCAGCATGGCGTAGTGGTTGGACTATGACCCTAGAGACCAGGGTTCGAGTCTCAGCTTGGCCATGAAACCCACTGGGTGACCTTAAGCCATGGCAAACCTCCGTAACCTCAGAGGATGCTCCTGGCAAACCTTCTCTGAACAAATCTGGCCAAAATAACCTCAGTATAGGTTCATCTTCTGGTTGCCATAAGTTGGAAACAATTTGAAGGCACATGACAATAATGGATGTTGGACTGCACCTTCCCGAATTCCTCCTTATAGGCTCTGCTGGCTAGGGCTGCCGGGAGTTGAAGTTCAACAACTTCTGGAGGCCACACAATTCCCACTTGTGTTCTAGATGATGGCGATAGCACCTCAGGGGAGCATACTGTAAATCTCCACATGTCAATGATGCAAACAACCAAAGGCTAGTGTCCTGTGAATGACTTATAGCCGTGTAAGTTCCCTTGGACAATGGTAGTACTTTTTTGGCCAATGCCCGTATCCAGTCTAAGGTCATGGAACGAGAGTTGAACATGTGCCCTTGCGCATGTGGTGCCATTATGCATTGCGCCTGCAAAAGCACATTGTGCATTGCCGTTGGGCTTGTGGTCTCTTCCAACTCCCTGATTCTATGTTTGCACATCCCATTGTACAGTGTTGCAATTCATTAATGCATAACCATCACGTAAATCTGTGAGGCTCCACTTATGCGCCAACTCCTTGATGGAGATGTCACATGAATAGGCATGCAGACTGGTTTATTTCCAAGGAACCAGGAGCAACCTGCAAAGCAGGGCTCCTGTCCGATGCCAAACCTTGCCACCAGAGCTCCTTCTTGGTGCAAAGCTTTCCAGGGTCGGAAACTGAGCTTCGTTCCATTGCAAAACCTTCTCTTGGCTTTAAATAGCAACTTATTTAAAGTGATTGGGCGGCATATAAATCAATCCTATTATTATTATTATTATTATTATTATTATTATTTCTGAGATTGAATCAGAAGGGAATAACAAAAATGAGTTGAAACCTCGCTGTTTGTTATGCCAAAATGTTTTAAGCAACCGGCAGCTGAGTTTGCTGAATAGGGTTGAATCCCTTGGAGAACTTGGGGGGGTGGGAGGAGGGATGTCAGTCTCTGCCGCCATTTTGAGAGGGGCTGCAGAGGAAAATGGAGGTATTTGGGCTTGCTGTATGGGATTGCAACCCATTGGGACGAATTTGGCTGCGCAGCTGGAGGAGGGAGAGAAAAGAAACAGGTCCAGTCCATCAGCTCCAGGTGAAATAATAATAATAATAATAATAATAATAATAATAATAATAATAATAATAGATTTATTTATATCCCACCTTTCCAGAAGGATCAAGGCGGGTTACAATAGAATACATAAATTAATACATAACTAAAAACTACATATCCCCTTATCCCTTACCTTAAAACTAAAATACCAACACTAAAAATACAAATTAAAATCAGTTTAAAATAGGCAAGATTGGGAAGAGACATTTGGGCCAACGAAGGGCAGTCTGCATCCGTGGAACGGGACGGTCAGTCCAGAAAGACCAGCATCTTTTAGTTTCCTACAGTGCTCCTTGAACCCTTCTCCATCAGCTCCTTTCCCATTTGTTCCTTTTAAAACAATGCTTTTTCACTTGGTGCTGTATGTTTTTTATTCTCCATTAGGTCCACCTGGATCTTCAGGCCCCAAGGGGCCACCGGGACCTATAGGCGCACCTGGGCTACAGGTAAGCACACCAATCCATATCTGCCTTCCAAGATTTCACAGTGAAAGAGAGCGACAGGGTTGTGGCACGTCTGCGTTCGTTGCCTTAGCCTCTCCGCATTATGTACAGCTCAAGTCCCTTGTTTCTGGGTTGCATGGACCCCTGTGTGGCAGAGGCGAGTTGATGCCCTTTGAGGGTCTCTTCCAACTCTATGATTCTCTAAACTGAGACATTTTTGTAATGAGGAAAATTGTTGTTGTTGCTGCTGTTGTTACAGTGGGTCCTTGTTCCGCTGGGGTTTGATTCCAGGACCCTCCATGGATAACAAAATCCATGGATGCTCAAGTCCCATTAAATACAATGGTACAGCAAAATGGTATCCACTGTTTTTTGTGGGTTTTCCAGGCTGTGGAACATGGAGGGGTTCATTCCTCCCTACTAAGGGTCACACTGTGTGTGTATGTGTGTGTATCTATATGTGTATATATATATGTATGTATGTATACACACACACACACACACACACACACCCAATTCTCTTCCATGCCAGCATTCTCTGAAGGTGCCAAAGCCACAGATGCTGGCGAAACATCAGGAATAAACTCTTCTAGAGCATGGCAACATAGCCCCCAAAACCCCACAAAAACTATGGATGCCGGCCATGAAAGCCTTCGACTTCACAAAATGGTGTCCCTTATATAAAATGGAAAGTCAAGGTTTGCCATTTGATATTTATACTTTTAAAAAGTATATATTTTCAAGCCATGGATGCTTGACTCCCTGGATAACAAAATCCGTGGATAAGGAGGGCTGACTGTCTTTTCATTGGGAGTTGCTTTCTGAGACGTTTATCCTAATCTTCCTCTCCAGGGCATACCTGGTTCTCCTGGCTCAAAAGGATCCAAAGGAGACCGAGGAGAAAGGGTAGGTTAACATTAAGACTCAAAAGTCTTGGCTTTTCAGTATCCACTATAAAGGGATGGTTTAAACCCCTTTGTGTGTTAAACGCATGCATCTGGAGGTTGCAGAGATGGACTGGCTACTGCCGACATCGACTCCCAAGGTACCAATATGGCAATCCATCCCTCCTCCTTACTTTGCTCTGGTGCCGCAGCAAACTACAATGCCCAGAATTCAATAGCATTGAACCATGGCAGTTAAAGGGGTGTCAAACTGTGTTATTTCTGCAGTGCGGATGCCACCTTTAGGAAATGACTACATTCCCAATAACCCTCCTTCAAGTTCCATTCCTCATGGGTCACTCATCCTAATGCATCTTCCTTTACTCCCGACAGGGGCAAGTGGGTCCAGCTGGTGAAAGAGGTCTTAAGGGGTTTTCTGTAAGTGATATATATTGTGTTTTTGTGAGTGTGTTTGTGGGTTTCCTAGAGGGAAAGGATATACTATACAGTGGGCCCTTGTTATCCACTGGGGTTTGGTTACAGGACCCCCATATGGATACCAAGATCCGTGGGTGCTTAAATCCCAATGAATAAAATGGGGTTGTAAAATGGTGTCTCTTATAGAAAATGACAAAATCAAGATTTGCTTTTTGGAAATAGATATATTTCAAGCCATGGATAGTTGAATCTGAGATACAGATGTCTGGCTGAACCTATGCACTTTGCACTGCTTTAACTGCCATGGCTCCATGCGATGAAATCCTGGGGTTTGTACTTTGTTGTGGTCCAGAACTCTCTCACAGAGAAGGCTAAATCCCTTGCAAAACTACAGATCCAGGAATTCCGTAGCATTGAACCAAAGCGGGTTGAAGCGGCATCAGCCTGGATAAATTCTGCAGTATAGACGCAGCCTATGATTCCACTTCAGCTGACATGACTGCATCCAAGGAAATCCTGGGATCTGCAGTTTGGTGAGGCACTAGAGCTCTCTGGATTCCATGGGTTGTTGCCATGGCAGTTGAAGTGGAATAATACCACTATAATACCACCATAAGTGTGTCGTGTGAATGGTTGGGAAAGTGGAGGCTGCAGGCCACGGTTGGCCCCAAACCCCAATTTTGGACACCCATCCTCACTGAAATGGCAAATCCCAGGATTCCATAGTATCCAACCATGGGAGTTAAAGCGAAACCATAGTGCAGTGTTTGTGTAGGATGGAACAAACTGTAGTATATTGGTGAAATTAGTTTTGTCTCTTATGGTGTGAATCCTAAATTTTGACTTATGCCAGGAGGGCAACCTGGGCACGCTTTTGACACCATTTTGTACCTCTCCTTTTTTAGGGTGAACCGGGCAAGAAAGGTGAAGAAGGAGACAAAGGCGCAGATGTAAGGATATTGTGGTTCCTTCTTTATATTTATTTCATTCTCCACATTTACACACCTAGGACTCTTACTGCTGCGTTCGCCTTCCCTCGGTCCCTTGGTTGTTGTCGTGTGCCTTCAAGTTGTTTCTGACTTATGGCAACCAGAAGGTGAACCTATCCTGTCTGTGTGTACAAGGTGTATATGACACCTACATCAGTGTTGCATTTAGACTATGTACATATGTGCAAATCTTTTCGCATCTCGGTCGCTCTCCTCTGAACACATTTCAGCTTGCCAATATCTCCTCATGTTCCATATGAAGTCTGACCAAAGCAGAAAAGAGTGGTGCTATTACTTCCTTTGATCCAGACACTGTACTCCTATCGACACGATCTAGAATTGCATTTTCTGTGTTCGCCGCTGCATCACGCTGTTGTCTCATGGAGCTCAGGCCTTATTTTCATCCCTTCCTTCCATTGTAGGGAGAAGGTGTCCAGCAGCTTCGAGAAGCCCTGAAGATTTTGGCCGAGAGAGTGTTAATTCTAGAGCATATGATTGGCATTCACGGTGAGTACTGGGCAGAATCTCTATATGGAGATTTGCAAGATGGCTGGGTGGGTGAGTTGGGGGCTAGTCCTCAATGAGTTGCTGAACAATTTCAGATTCACACATTTGTTCATTCAATGGATTTGAAGACCATGCTTCTGGTTTGTTTTTGGATGGGAGGTCACTAACATTTGGGTACAGGGAAGGCTACTGGAGAATCCTGTCTAAGGGCCAAGGGACCCACTGTAATAATAGTAGTAGATATGAGTCTAGCTCATGCTGCCAACTTCTTTCTGCTGATGGTTGTCCACCTTGGACATCATGGTGTCTCCTGGAACTGTCTTCATGGCCTTCCCACCCGTTCCTCTCCCCTGCCCTTCCTCGCTCAAAAACAACACACCCGTCCCTGGTTTCCCTTTGTTTTCAGATTCTTTGTCTTCCGTTGAACCAGGCTCAGGGCAAGACGTTCTCCTGGGCGCCCCGCTTCGAGCGAACATCAAAATCAAGCGCCACCACTTGAACCAGATCTTCTCTTCACTCCTGGATGACAGCGAAACCAAAGAGAAAAGCCACGGAAGGAAGTAGGACATCCCCAGTAAGGCCACTATAGTCCCTCTGTGCCCTTAGCAAGGAGTAGAGCTGCATAGGAGGCAAGGTGACCAGATGTCCTCCTTCTCCTTCTCCATCTCCTAGATGGAATTCCAAAACGCCTTCCATTTTGAGCATGGCTAAGAAGCATGGATTTATATTTCTGTGAATGTTTTTGGCTTTTATTTGGCCATGTCTTACATTTTATCTTGTCTTCCTTTGCGGCAAGGACATCTGGTCACCCAGATAGGGGACGCTTTTGGGGAAAGAGACTTGACCCTCTCTAGCCTCTCAACTCCAACAAGATCCAATGGGTTTAGGGTGATAGGGTTTAATGGAGGGGTTAAGGTGGCCTCTTGGCTGGATGTAGCTCTCCAAGGGCATTTTTAGGGTCACTCAGATTTTAGGAATCATTCCTGTTTTGTCTCCAAGGAGCCAACACTTCTCTCAAAGCTTCTGAGGATGCTACTGTGTGTGAAAGACTTTTGGGAAGAGGAGTCTTCCTTCTCTTTAAAAACCTCTGGATAAGTTCTCCTCCCTCCCATGTTGTTGTGGTGGTGCGCCCTCAAGTCGTGTCTGCCTTATGGCGACCTCTATTTTGAGCATGATTAAATGTATCCTACATTTCAGGACATGTACTACATTTCAACCTTCTGTCCAGGAGGAATTCCAGAATGTCCTCCATTTTGAGCATAGCTAAGAAGCAGGAATTTTACATTTATATTAGTGTTTTTAGCTTGGGGTAGTGGTTTGAGTGTTGGACTAGGTTCAAATCCCAGTTTGACCATTAAATCCACTGGGTAACCTCGGGCAAGTCATACTCTCTCAGCCTCAGAGGATGGCAATGGCAAACCCCCCTGAACAAATCTTGCCAAGAAAACCCTATGATACCTCTGCCTTAGGGTCGCCATTAGTCAGAAATGACTTGAAGACACCCAACAACGACAGTGAGATTAATTTATTCTTATATTCATGTTTTCAGTTTTTATTTTGTAATATCCCGTATTGTTCTTGAATGGTCTACATTTTGTGGCGCCTTGTCCTCCCTTGCGGCTATGACATCGGGTCACCCTAACCCTAAGGCAAACCTCTCATGGGGTTTTATTGGCAAGAATTGTCACACACACACACACACACACATATATATATATATATACTTGCATAGCTGAAGATACAGTGCTCTGACTGGTCCCTTTTGTCCCTAGGTCCAACAGCGAAGGCTGAAGAGACTTAGAAACACTGCATAGTCCTGTTGGAGGTCCCTGCAGGTCAGGAGGATGGCGCGCATGTCGGAACGGGGATCCCTTCTGTGAACTCTCCACAATCTTTCCAACGCTTATTTACGCTTAGTATACATCCTGTATCTGTGTCTCTGTTTCGTCCGTCTTGGGCAGCCGCGGTCCAGATCCAACAGCCGAGAGATTTTGAGCACCATTCAGGTACCCAATGTCTTCGGACGGTGTCTTGAAAACCACTGGTGAAGGGATCACTTCCAAAAGGATTTCCCCACCCCTCCTCGGTTTGTCTGCCAAGGAACTCCTGCCCCCAACGTGAATGCTCCAGATTTAAAAAACACATTTGTATATTCTAGAATATTCTGAAGGACGGTATAAAAAGACACGCAACCAGATCATGCAAAGCACCAGATACAACGGTTGGGTTTCTGCTTGCTCTGCAAAACTGCGTTCGAAGTGCAGAAATGGTTTGACCTCCATTAACTCAGCGGTGTTGGAGGGCTGAGGATGCAATCTATATTGTAGAAACAATGCAGTTTGACACCACTTTAACCACTATGGCTCCATTCTACAGAATCCTGGGCTATGTAGTTTGCTTTGGCAGAGAAGGCTAAAGACTAAAAGACCTTTTAATTGATTTTATAGCTCAAAAAAACTGAGGCGATAATGAGAAATTCATGATCAGTGTGTTGAGTTTATGCTTTTCTGTATAACTTCTTATTTTTATCTTAATAAAGATAAAATCCTAGGACTCCGCAGCATGCAGCTATAGTGCTTAAAGTGGTGTCAAATTGCATTGTTTCTACAGTTGTTTCAAAGGTGGGTTTTGGAGGCAGGGGTCTACTTTGGTCATTGTATGTTTGACAGAAAAGCAAATTATGATAGCGTTGTGTTGGATTTACACAGTTATGCCTCCCTCCTTACCAAGATGCCAGCTGACATTAGAAAACAAACAAGCCTGGAGGACAGTTTCAAGCTGGCATTTCCACACTCTTGCTCACAAAACCCTTTATTTTGCAAACGGAACGCTATCAAAATTGACACTTCTTTCACCGTCTCCCAAAGACACCGGTCTTGAGGTTTTGGAAATACGCAAGCTGGTTTCACCTGAGTCCATTATTCATCCGTTTAATCTACTAGGAGTCAAGGAGCTAAGTCATTAACATGCTTTCGTATGCAGATGTCCCTTTAAAACACATGGGTGCGCACCCATGAGTCATTCCGGTGCATGCAACTCATTTCAGAAGGCCAACGCAACACATTTGGAAGGATGTTTCTGATGGCCTAAGGACAAAGCTACACACAGGCACACACTTTACTGCTTTTCCATTCCAAAAAGGAGGTGAGATTATAGGTTGACTTGCAAGGGGGAGACTCTATGAATTGCTGGAAGGAAAGCAACTAGGAATCATTTGCTGGGAATGGGGAGATTTGCAAGAAAAGGCAGCTAGTTGTCATTTTATAGCCAGAACATCAGTGTCTAATCATTCTCCAACTCATCCCTTTTTTATTGATACCATTTTTTATCCAACCTTTTGCTGCAACTGGGATTCCCTTGCCTGGGTTTGCCATATCAAGTGATATGATGAGACAGGGAAGCAATGCCCAGCAAGGGAATGGTAGTGACTTTTCTACCACCTCTTCCTCCTTGCAATTCATGCATCTCTCTCTTTCCCAACCATGTAACAGAGAATAAGTCCCTGGAGTTCCCGATCCTCAGCTTGCTGTCGAAAGTGTACAATGCCCTTTACTTCAAGCTGACATGCGTTGTTCCCCCCTCTGCTTTTCCTCTTTCCGGGGCGACCGAAATACCTGGCAGTTTGCATCGAAGGATGCAAAAGGTGCTGTTCATGTCTGCAAAGCACATTTTGAGCAGACGTTTTGAGTTAAGGTGCATTAGTTAGTCCAGACAGCATAGACATATGAATATATATAAATGTTAAATATAATATTATATAAATATATATATTTAATTTATACCCATTTGCAAACGCCCCTTGCAGACTCCTTGCTCTTATATCCGCTTGGGCAATCACTTCCACTGCTGTTTCAACTACCACTGACCTGAATCCTGGATGGGAGATACGTATGCATAAACACCGTGATGACAGTTGTACGCAGTGAGTTCTATCCCAACACCCCAAATCCCCAGTTGCCAAAAAGTAGCCAAGGGGACCCTTCCCTTTTCATTTGGGAAGCAGCGGACTGCCCTTTCCACCCTCAGCCATGAGCAATCTCCGGTGCAACAGGATTCCTCTTGCGCCAGGGCAGCCCTGGTGGCACAGTGGTTACATGCTTGTACTGCAGCCACAAGGTTGTGAGTTCGATCCCTGCAGGGCTCCAAGGTTGACTCAGCCTTCCATCCTTTTGTGGGTTGGTGAAATGTATACCCAGCTTCTTGGGGGCAATATAAACCACTTAGAGCAGTGGTTCTCAGTCTTCCTAATGCCACGACTTTTTGATACAGTTCTTCATGCTGTGGTGACCCCCCAACCGTAAAGCTATTAATATAATAATATAACATATGTGTTTTCCGATGGTCCTAGGGTCTTTCGACCCCAAAAGGGGGTCCCATCCCACAGGTTGAGAACCGCTGACTTAGAGAGTGTTGAGTACACTGATAAGCAGTATAGAAATGTAAATGCTATTGCTATTGCTAATTCCTTCTCACATTTTCACTTGGGTGAGTAGGGGCTGGCTGCTTTCTGATCGGCTAGAGAACTGACCCCCATCAATCACAGCAGTAAGTAGGAATTGAGGGACTTTCGTGGTCCCTTTGTAGCCCCTAAAATAAGGGATGAACTTGGGGCTCCATAGGGATTGTGAATACGTAACAGCCACAAGTGCAAAGCCCTAGTTTGTGCTTTTGTAACTGCCATAGAGGATTCCAGTCAATAGCAATACACTTGTCTCTCCATTTTGGCTAGGGTTAGGGGCTTAAGACCCCCATGAATATGGGAAAACCACAAATAGCAAAAACACCATGTTTTTACCTGAGAGGACACCTCTCTAGGGATCTCTAGGTCCTCCAAGGGAACTCTGTGGCCAACGTCCGACAGACACTGACCATAGCACTGCTCTGGAGGAGCTACAAAGGCCTAGTAGAGCATTCTCTCTAGGAATCTCTAGGTCCTCCAGTGCAACTCTGTGGCCAATGTCCGACAGACACTGACCATAGAACTGCAATGGAGGAACTACAAATGCCTTGTATAGTAGTCTCTCTAGGAATCTCTAGGTCCTCCAGTGCAACTCTGTGGTCAACGTTCAACAGACACTGACCATAGAACTGTGCTGGAGGAGCTACAAAGGCCTAGTAGAGTATTCTCTCTAGGAATCTCTAGGTCTTTCAGTGCAGCCTTTAGTTAAAGTTGACCATAGAGTTGCACTGGAAGACCTAGATATTTCTAGAGAATACATATTCATCAAATATGAGAATAACCAAATCCACAAATATCAAAGCCACAAATATGGAGGGATGAGTGTATGTACTTTTTTTTGGGGGGGGGGGGATAGGTGTGATTTCTTAATCCAGGTAAAGCAAAGTGAATCCTGATCAGCGACTAGATTTCCAGCTGCAAAACCAGTGCTAGGCCCAAGTGTAAATATCCATCCTCATACTCCCTGCTCAAAGTAGCCTGCCTCCAAGTCCTTTAGCCATGGGTCCTACTTGCCACTGTGGACTCCTCTTTGGGGTCTGGATAGGGAAAAGCAGGTCATCTTTAATCCGGATGCTAATCCCTAACTACGACGGGGAAAGGAAATCCACATTGCTTTCGCCCGCAGGTTGTGCATTGTTACTGTTCAGGTTCACAACCTGTTACTGTTCATTGTATCTCTCTCCCATCCCCGTCCTTTGTTATGGGGTTTGTTACTGTATATGGAATGTTTTGTACTCCGACTTTTGGGCAGTTGTTGTCGTTGTCGTCATTTTTTTCCTTCTGCAAACCAGAGTGGGGGCAATATTAAAAGGGCCCCTTGATACCAAAGTCCTGCTTATTTAATGCACTGAGAAATAAAACATACTGTACGTAAAAACAGAGTCTGGTGCCTGCCGTCTGTATTTATCGATCCGTGACGTTCCTTACCCCAAGTTTGGCTCCCGACATATAAATAGGAACGTGTGTTGGTGGGGAAAGGGAGGGAAGGCGGTTTCTTCTGCCTCTTTGACGGCTTTCATAGTTCACATTCCAAGCTGTTCCTTCCCGAGAGAGTGGGTTTCGAACGATCTGTGAAGAAAACTCAAGCTGGCCTGTGATAAAGAATTGCCAGCCCACGCAGGACGGATCCGATCTTTTAAAGCGATGGTGAAAATAATCATGATAAATAGATTTTCATACCCTTCCTCAGTATACTTTCTGCTCTTATTAATAGAATTATAGGACCTTGGATGTTTGGGACCAGAAAGATGCCTCTCTCACATCTGCTTGAAGGCTTCCAAAGATGAGGAGTCCACCAACCTCCAAGGCAGTCTCTTCCACGGTTGAAAGTACAAAGGTTATTTCTAAAGCTTAGGTAGGATCTCTTTTCTTCTGGAACTCATTAGAAATCCCTTATTTCTGCACGTGACAAAAAAAGACAAATGAATGGGACCCAGAGGAAACCAACCCAGAACTATCCCCAGAAGAATTCGGAAGAGAATGACAAAATGGAGGCTATCATACTTTGGATGTATCGCAAGACAAAAGGACTCATTGGAAAAGACAAAGTGGGAGGTAGTATGAGAAGTGGAAGGCCACATTTTAGGTGGGTTGACTCCCATCGAGGAAGCCCTGTGTTTGCAAGACCTGAGCAGAGCATCTTGGAAGCCTCTCATTCAGAAGTTGCCATAAGTCAAAGCCAACTTGATGGCCATCTCAACAACAAATCCTGATTGATTCTAACACTTCTCATTGACCCTTGTTGGCGTTGTGTGCCTTCGAATCATTTCCGACCCATTGGGTTCCTTACTCTCCCTTGTAATCCTAACTGAAGCTCACTAACTGTCCTAGGTTTGAACATTGTAGGAGTTTGAACATTGGACTATTACTCGTTCCCAACTTACGGCAACCCTAAGGCAAACCAATCACCAGGTTATCTTTAAAATATCCAACGTCATACTTTTATGCCAAGGCAGCTTATAAATGGTGCATTTTTATGTCCCTAAGGTAACAAGGGCTGCATCTGCACTGCAGAAATCGTCTGTTTTGACACCACTTTAATAGCCATTGCTCAATGCTATGGGATTCTGGGATTTGTAGTGTGTTGTGGCCCCAGAGCTCTCTGACCGAGAAGGTTAAATATCTCACCGAGCTACAAATCCCCGAATCTCATACCATTGAGCCATGGCAGTTTAATGCAGTACGAAACTGCATTAATTCTGAAGTGTAGATGCAGCCCAGGTTGGAAAGACCAAAGAATTGTAGAATGGGAAGGGAACCCAAGGACCATCCAGTTCAACCTCCTGCTAAACCACAACTAAAGCACTCCCAAAAGACAGTCACCCGACCTCTTTAAAGACCTTTGCAGCTCCAGAAACTTAGAACACAAACCAATGTTTTAAAATTTCAAGAACACAGCTTCCATTAAACATTGAAAACGTCTTTAACGTAAGAGCTATTTGACAGTGGCATGAACCGACTCGGAGGTTAGTGGACTATCTTTGGAGGTTGCAAGCACCCACCAAGGCGATCCGTTCCTTTGTGAAGCCGAAGGCTTTCATGGCCGGCATCCATAGTTCTTTGTGGGTTTTGGGGGCGATGTGGCCATGTTCTAGAAGAGTTTATTCCTGACGTTTTGCCAGCATCTGTGGCTTTGGCATCTTCAGTCCATTCCTTTGATGAACAGCCCTTACTCTCCTAACGTTTAGGTGGAACCTCTTTTCTCTTGGTTAATTTGAGGAAACAGGGAATCCGTGGGACTTGGCAGAATCGGACGCGTCGTGAATGGAGAGAGATTTGGCCGAATCTGACGATGAATGGACCGGAGCTGGCAGAAACCGATGAATCACGAATGGCGCAAGGCTTGGAAAATAAACCCTGAGAAGTCATGAATGGAGCAGAACTTGGCAGGATTCGAGGAATCATGAATAGAGCAGGAAATGGAGCCTCTTGGCTTCGCGGATCCTAGCTCTCCTGACGGAGCAGCTTCGCTGGCCAGAACAATAAACGCACTGGCAGGTCGACATCTGCAGTAGTTTGGCAAAAGATACATAGATGAACGTTGCCAAGCGGAGCTTAATTCGAGACAGAACTCCAAACCAGAGTGTCCTTTCTTTGTTACAATCCTCGCTCTTTCGTTCTGGTAGCCCTCCATCCGTTTGTGCACAATTCTTTTCCATTCCTCTTTTTAGGTTGGAGGTCTTAATGCAAACAAAGCTGGGTTTTTGTTACTAGCTCTCATGCAAGGTGAGTTATTTGCCACAGAGCAACAGTAGTATTGTCATGACTAAAGCAGAAGCAGCGTTGTGCATACAGCAACATTGCATATTTCAGTTGTGCATTGCACATTTGTCTGCTTTGCATCCCACAATGGCTCCCAGCCATAGACACGCGTCGGCAGCGCACAGTTGCCAATGACTTTCTCACCGCAAGGAGAAAAGTGGCTAAAATTATCAATTGATGCCGGCGTGGATGAGTTTTACAAAGACGTACCGCCCCAAACGTGGCGCAGGGGGAGCATCGGGATCCGGACGACAATAGGAAACATCTCTGTCAGCCTCGGTCCTGAAGAGATTGCCTCGGCGGAGATGCCTTCTGACAATGCCACTCTGGTTTCATTAGCCTTCCACCGGCCGTAATTCTTGTGAAAACCAAATCATGTCAGACTGCATTCCTTGGTAACAACAGCCAGGTTTGGAGGGTTGACGTTACAAAACATGAAGAGCGGATGCAAGCCCAGAAGCCTAGAAAAGGACACAAAAGGTCCATAAACTGCTCTGCAATACCTGCAAGGTTTCCAAGGTCTCTGTCTTTGGCTGGAAAACAGTTGGGCTGTTATAGATATATAATAAATATGCATTTGGAACTGCTAGGTGTCCACGGACCCTGCATAGGCCTTAGTTTAATTGAGTTTGGTTTACAAAGGGATCTTGCAGTGCCTTTGAGATAACTATTATTGTGAGCCTCCTTGGGTCCCTTTGGGGAGAAAGGCGGGATAGAAATTAAATAGAACAAATCAACTGTGCAAAAGAGGTTGTAGCATAAGGTTTCGTAGACTTAGGTCTGCTTCCTCGGACGCCCTTCTTTTCTTTCTGTAAGTTGGGAACAACTTGAAGGCATACAACACACAACACACATGTCCAGCTTGTGCAATCTTAACCCACGTTTTGGGTCGTTGTGCGCAAGTCGGTATTCTTTACCGATTGTGCAACAACCTAAACCATCATCTTTTAAGCCACATAGACCTCTCTGTCACACACAAACACACAAGGAAAGAGAGATTTCTGTATAACTTGAGAAAAAGGGATCGGTGGAGATGCATCCATCTATTTCCCCGTCACTGGATATGCCATAAAAGCATAGCATTTGCAAGGACTTCCCCAGGACCTTATGGATGCCTGTTTTAATGTGTCCAACAACAGGGAAATAGCTGGACGCTTCTCTCTTGTTCTCAACATGGAAATGGCTCCATCAGGGGTTAGCATTTGGAGACTTGGCTTTGCAAACAGATTTACACGCTAGGCATACATCTGTGACTGCCGGATCTTAAGCTAGACCTCTCAGGGTTTGCAGTTTTGGGGTGTCACCTTTCCAAAGGCCCACTGGGTGGCAGAACAAGGCTGCCTGAACCATAACAGGTTCCATACCGTCCTGCATTTCAGCAATTCAAGGTAAGGATATACTGATAACCTTCCAATGGCGGCGCTATGTTTCTGCGGCGGTGGGATTGCATGCTCCTACGAGGCTTGTGCTGGTGGTAAGGTCTCCCACGTCAGACTGGCTTTTGCTGAGGAGCCAAACTCCATGTGCCAAACAGCTACTGGGCAGCAGCAGTGCTATGGCGCATGACACAACTGGACTCAAGCCAAAAAGACGTTCCGCTATTGATGTCCTAAGAAAGCCTGAAACTAGGAAGCAGGCAAACTCTAGAGCAAATGAAACCACAACTCTACCTAGAAGCCAAGATGATGAAACTGAGTTGGGCAGATCATGAGAAGACAGGCTTCACTAGGAAAGATGATAATGCTTGGTAAGGTAAAAGGCAGTAGGAAAAGAGCAAGACTGCATTCCAGATAGATAGACTCAAGCAAGGAAGGCCCAGCTCTGAATCTGCAAGACCTGAGCAGGACGGCTGAATATAGTATGACTTGGAGGACTCTGATTCATAGGACTGACATAAGTCAACTTGACAAGATATTTGCGATATCACAGTCCTTATACTGGGATGACAATTCCTTCCCACATTAGGTATTTCTGATGCCTTGGTGGCTGGAGGCTGGTGATGTATGAACCCTTAATTCTCCCTTGAATTGCCCTCATCTTCCCCTGAGGCTGAGAGAGTGTGACTTGGTCAGCTAGTGGGTTCCATAGCTGAGCCAGGAATCGAACCCTGGTCTCCAGACTCCAACACTCAAACCATGACGCCTAAAACACAAGTGGGCACCCACAACTTTTGGTGTCCACAGGAGGCCCTGGAACCAAACCCCAACGAATACCAAGGGCCCATTGCAGTAGTAAGGAAAACCACTTCCAAGTTCGAATTCTGGGCAAAACAATAAAGGATGTCTTATGATAGCTTTTATGGGTTTTTCGGGCTCTGTGGCCACGTTCTATAAGAGTTTATTCCTGATGTTTTGCCAACATCTGTGGCTGGCATCTTCAGAGAATGTACCCCACTCTCTCCCATGCCAGCCTTCTCTGAAGATGCACAGATGCTGGCGAAACGTCAGGAATCAACTCTTCTAAAACATGGCCACAGAGCCTGAAAAACCCACAAAAAACTATGGATGCTGGACATGAAAGCCTTCGACATCCTATTGGATGTCTTATGAGTTTTCCCCTCCAGCAGAGAACATGGGTTGATGGGTTTTGAGGAACCGTTGTGTGTGTGAGACCCACCTATCTTGTCATTTCCTACGTTCTTTTGTCCGATTCTGCAAGGATCTCTTTTTTTAACCCTGTTGGTCTTTTAAGATTGCCTGCAAGATATTTGATCCCGATCTGATTCATGCCATCTTTACCCGTGGCAGTGCCTTAAATCCCTTGCTTGACGGGGCTGTCATTCTGTTTCCCTTCCAGGGTCCAAACCCAGTTATGCAACCCGCGAAAAGGAAAGGCAGAAGGAGGGAGAAGAGGTTTTGCATGCAATTATTCATCCGAAAGATTCGGCAGGTATAATGGCTTCGCCTCTATCCCCCGGAGGGGGGGGTCTCCGTTTGATAATTGGATTTCATCCACACAAATTAAATCCAGTCTCTACCCCTTAGTTAAGCCAAGCAGTAAGTATTTAATGCTAATATCCCTGACAACAAGAGCAGGTAAGAAATAGGAGGCAAGACAAAGGAGCTCTGTTCATTAGAGGAACGAGATCTTGTTGTTGTTGTTGTTGTTGGCCATGATCTACAGCTACAACTAGCCAACTGTTCCTTCTGCTTTTACAGGAGGCCCTCTGTATCCATGGTTTCTTTATCCACAGATTCCAGCATCCAGATGTTTTGGACTCCAGCTCCCAGAAGCCATAGCCAGCTTGGCCAACAGTCAGGAATTCTGAGAGATGACGTCCAAAACATCTGGAGGACCAAGGTTTGGGAACCATTGCTTGACTGTATATGATGAGACTTGAGCATCCATGGATTTTGGTATCCATGAAAGGGGGGGGGGTCGTGGAACCAAACCCCAGAAGATACCAAGAGCCCACTGTAATTTATTTGATGTTTTGCTGGGTTGTAGTAAAGAATAGATCGCATAGCTGCAATATCGTTGCTGTGCTCCATCTCCATCTCCAGCCCCTGAAAGCCACCTTCAGATCATCAGAAGAGAGGAGACTAACATGGCCATGCATCTAAGAGCCAATGTGACATAATGGTTTGAGTACTGGACTATGGCTCTGGAGACTAGGGTTTCATTGAATCCTGACTCAGCCATGTAAACCCAATGGGTGGCCTTGGGCAAGTCACACTCTCTCAGCCTCAGAGGGTGGCAATGGCAACCCTGCTCTGAAGAAAGCTGCCAAGAAAACACCATGACAGCTTCGCGTTAGGGTCACCATAAGTCGGAAACGCCTTGAAAGCACACGGCAACAACAACAAAACGTAAGTTACGACACTGTCGCTGACTAATAGGATACAAGCCGAAGTATGTTTAGCCTGGGGAAGGGAAGGTTAAGGGGTGAGACGATAGTCGTGTTTAAACATTGGGATGTAATGTTGAGTATGGAGCAAACTTGTTTTCTGCTGCTCCAGAGAATGGGACCCGGAGCAATGGATGCAAACTACAGGAAAAGACATTCCACTGTGAATAAAGCTTGCAAAGCATAGGAAAATTTGATATTTCCATATCCTTTTATTTAAAGACATATATATGTATGTTTCCTCTGCAGTTGCCCCCACGAAATGCAATTATTCAATTTGCCCGAAAATGTTCTGCTTGTAATTTACAGGTGTGTAAGAATAAAAATGCACATTTATCGTGATGTGATTTTTCAGGTAATTGAACCCCCGAGGAGATTTATCGCCCGGGTTATTATTAAATCTTAATATGGCCTGTAATGTTCAATTGGTAGTTAATTAGCCCGAAGTAACCGTCTTTCGAAAAAGGAGCATTACGTGTCGCCTTCTGCGCTGCCCAAAGTACCCCAATGTGCTTGCGATGCGACATGATGTGCCAAAGCGAAATGCAAAAGCTTGACAAGAAGGCTGTAAATATCCCAGCGATGGTCGGGGATTAGGAATAATTTGAAGGTGCGGATGGTTGAATCGGTGGATAAAGAATCCATGGTTAGAGAGGGCCAACTGTATATCACTTTATATAGATGGTCTGCTGCCCATGAAGATAAAGCTACCCAAATTGGTGAAGTGAAGTAAGGCGCATGAGTGGTTAATGCTCTCCCCTATCCAGCTATTATGCCTGGATCACGGCTAAACATGCTCATGGCTGAGCATGAGCGATTGATCCTGATGCTCAAGCCGTTAACATGACTTCTTACAAACCAGAACGTATCTGGGAGTTAATTTTTGCTGGCGGACCATGATCGGAACAAAATATTCCTGCTCCGGAAAGCGACACCCGAGTCCTTGTTCTTCATCCATACATATTATGCTCACTAGTAGGGCTGTAAATGAATATCTAGACAATTTATGCGCGATGTAGGTTTTTAATGATGCTCAAAGGGTTGTTGCAGCCGAATGGGGAGGAAATGGAGAGAGGAAAGAAATATGTGCAAATTGGAGCAGAGCTTATCTCGTCGCTTATGAGCACCATTCGCAAGGTGTGCAATGATGTGCTATTTATTGCACTTTTAAAATTGGTATATGGCAAAGCTCCTTGGAATGTATCTTGCTAAGAAAACCTCATGATAGGTTCACCTTAGGTTTGCTGTAAGTCAGAAATGATTTGAAGGTACCTTTAACAATAACAACGTCTTGTTTAACTGGGGAGGAAAAGAGCGGGCAGAGATGATATAGGTGACTCCGGGCGTAATATGTGGATAGGGGAGAGCATTAACCGCCCATGCGCCTTACTTCACTTCACCAATTTGGGCAGCTTTATCCTCAAGTGCAGCATACCATTGCTATAAACTAATGTAATGAAAGGTGCCTATATCATCTTTGCCTGTTTTCCTTCCGCAGTTAAACAAGACGTTGTTGTTGTTGTGTGCCTTCAAGTCATTTCCGACTTATGGCCGCGTAAGAAGAACCGCACAGGATCAAACCAACCAATGGCTGCTCTACTCCAGCATTGCCATGGCTAAGAGAAAGGTTATTTTTTTCAGGCTAGTTGCTTTTTCTGGATCTAGACAATCTATTTCATCCAGGAATTGCTGGAGCTGGGAGACCACAACACATTGCAAGACCTTACCCCCCAAAAGCAATATTGGAGATTGGCTGGAGATCCAGTGTAGTCATATTCAGGGAGCGTATCTGGCTGAGGTTCTAGATCAGTCCCTTAGTGAAATATACGTGATGTCTGCACGGATCAGGGTACTCCAGGAGCATCCTTGCCCTGGAGTTGCCCAACCACCCACCATTACTTGGGTCCCTCTTTTCCGACGCTGAGCAGTTGTTCCCATGTACATCCCACCATGCCACTTTGCATGGCCACCAGGTACATGGCAACAAAAGACTCGCTCAGAGATCAGAACGAAGCACCCTGTTTGGAACGCATAGCTGGGCACCTCATTCCGACCTTGGAGCAACTTGTTGTGACTTGTTGGTTTTTCCCCAGGTTGCGCACGCACTGTGTAATAATGGCTAATCTTATTTATAGTTCCATTTATTGTGACAAGCGGCGCACTCCCATGGCATCTGCAATAGGCCGCACAGCAGGATGTGTTTTGAATGGCCACCTGGTTCCAAAAACAAAGGGCTTCAGCTCTTCCAGGAAGATCCAGAGCAAACAGTGAGTTTTTAAAGTCTGTCTTAAGAGGGGTATACCTCTGGATGTCATCTTGCACCAGACTTGGGGATTGGACCCTGTGTCGTTCGGATTGCCTACCAAAAGGATGGGGTGGAGGACATTTTATTTGGGCTTGCAGACAAGGCCTAAGTAGCATCTCCTGGCCGAGTCTCCATCCCCTCAATCCGGACTTATTGGGCGTCAGCTGCTGCAAGAGACAAGGGTCTGTTCTCCTTCCGATCACAACCGAGTGGAGTAGATTTGCCACTAACAGGTTGTGAGTCACGACTTTGGTAGATCCCAAGGATTCAGTGGGTCTAGTCTAGTGGACTAGACCCAAATCTTATTGCCAATACGTAGCTAAGAATTCAGAGAGACATTCCAACTTTTTGGATGGAGAGAAAACACCAATGCTAGGAAAACCTAAATGAAGGGAAAGCAGACATGGGCACTTGAGGAAGAGCAGAGGGATGATCTGACTGCATGATGTGTTGTTTCCATCCCCATCCCATCATTAAAGAGAGGAAACTGGGCATTGATATGCCATAGACAGGTTCCAAAAAAATATAGAGGCGGATCCCCTGTAAACCAGGTCTTATAGGGCAGGTGCTTTTGAAGGCACATTGGCCGAGGTGCACGTGTGTGATAAGATATTAATAGCTTGAGTAAGCAGCTTGCAACGCTTGCTAAGATGAATTAGTAGTTAGCGGCCGATTAGCGTCAGTGATGGGTTTAGAGGCACGTTCAAAGAAGCGGATTTGGAAAGGGAGCTGTCACCGCGGCCCTTCCGTAACGGTGCATTTCAAAAGCATCTTCTCGGCTGAGGATGATCCGCAGAACAAAGGCACCTCTGTGTTGTTGTTTGTCGGATATGGGGAGCAAGCGTTTCAAAAGGACGTCGCCTTTGTTGGGCTTAGCCCAGAGGACTTAAACCAAAAATAAGAGATCAACCTCAGTTAGTTTACATGGGAGGCCACAAAGGGATGCTCTTTGCGGAGAACGTAAATGGGACCCTCTGCAACAAAATATTCCTATAGATCTCTCCTGTGGGAGAAGGGTTTCCAGGATGCACGTAATGAGCTATCCCCTTGTGTCCCCCCTTCTGTCATTGTGTTACAAAGGTGTAGCCAGACAAATCATGCTATCCCTTCACCTTCTCTTCTCTAGGCAAATCATACCACTTCTCATAGGGCTTGGTGGTTTCTAGGCCTTGCACCATTTTGGTCACTTTCCTCTGGACATGTTTCAGCTTGTCAATATCCCTCTTGAATTGCGCTGCCCAGAATTGGAACAGGATTCCAGATGAGGCCTGAACAAGCTGGAATAGAGTTGTACTGTTACTTCCTTCCATCTAGACACTACACTCCTATTGATGCAGCCTAGGATGATATTGGCTTTCTTAGCAGCTGCATCAGCTGTCATTTCCATTGTCGAAAAGCTCTTACTATCAGGAGGTTCCTCCTAATGTTGAGGTGGAATCTCTTTTCCTGGCGCTTGCATCCATTGCTCTGGGTCCTGTTCTCTGGAGCAGCGGAAAACAAGCTTGCTCCCTCCTCAATATGACATCCCTTCAAATATTTAAAGAGGGCTATCATATCACCTCTTAACCTTCTCTTCATCTTAAGCTTCATCCAGGTCATTGATGAAGATGTAGCCATGATGGTGTGCCATAAATATGTTGCCATTAACATGTATAGCTATGATGTTATGACAATGCTCTGTTTCCTGATCTGATGCCCCAAATGCTACCAAATCCAACCAGGTGCACCAAAGAATGGAGTTCTTTGGTGCTTATGAGCTAGACATTGGAGGATGATGCCTGCAGTCCCCTTTAGTCAGTAAAGTCTTAGCAGGCCTCAGAAGCTATCTCAATGACCTGGAAATCGTGTGTATACCCTCCATATATTGCAAAACCCTTCAAATATAATGAATCTAAGGCGGGAAAGGATGGCGGTGACCCACCAGTGCTCTGGCTAAAGGAAACCCCCTTGTCCTAAAGCTGTCCCAGGACACTTTGTTGTTCCTGTAGCTGCTGCAAAAGGAGGAGAGTCGCTCTAATTAGAGGGAGCTGCCTTTAGACCGAGTTGGAGCCTGTCTGGGTGGAGAGCAAGTACGCAGCGTCATTTAATCCAGGCACAAATCTTGTTCCCGGAGATTAGAGCCGGCGCTTCCTGTACCACCCATCTCGAAACATTAGTCGGCAGGCAAGTTGGGTGTTGTTGCGAGATGCATCGATGAGGTACGATGCACAGCGAACCAGCCTTCCTCTCCTGCTCTGCTTCTAGGATCGGGCGGAAGAAATCGTTCCCTGCAAGGAGACCTTGCTCCATACCCTCCGATATTTCGCAGGTGAAAACCAAGACCCGTGTGGCCAAGCAAATTAAGAGTGTGGTCAAGATGGCAAAATGTATTACAGTCAGCCCTCCCTATTCATGGACTCTTTAATCACATAATCGTCGAAGCGTAGGCCATGGATTCAAGCATCCACGGCTTGGAAATGTTTTCTAAAAATACAGTTTCTAAGAAGCAAAGCTTGGTTTTTACCATTTTATATGAGGGACACCATTTGACTATAACATTATGTTTAATGGGTCTTAGTATCCACAGATTTTGGTATCCTTGGGGGTCCTGGAACCAAACCTCAGAGGATACCAAGGGCCCACATTCCTGGGGAAGAACGCACAAGCTAGAAAGGTTGCTTTTGCTTAAGCATACTGGGAAACACACAACTCCACCCTCATCTCTTGTCTCCTCCTGCAAGAGTCGACTGAGTGCAAATTCCTTTGAATTTGAATAAGTTTGGAGCCATTGAGTAAGCCCATGGTCATCCACTGGGTTTCCGTAAAGCTGGGATTCAAACCCTGGTCTCCAGAATCATCGTCCAGTTCTCAACCACCCAGTGATGGTGAACCTTTTACAGACCAAGTGCCCAAAGTGCAACCCAGACCCCAATTATTTATTGCAAAGTGCCACGTTCCTCTGGTTTTCTAGTAAGAAACTCTGGCAAACTTTGTGCTCAGGCGACAGCATGTGTGCCCACAGAGAGGGCTCTGAGTGCCACCTCTGGCACGCGTGCCATAGGTTCACCATCACACCTTGCTGGCTGTGCCCTTCTCTGCAGACTCAGACAAAAGCAAACTGCAGAGGTCTCTCCAAACATGTTTGTTGTCATTCATTGATAATATTTGGCATCTCACTCTGATCTCACTTGGTTTTCCTCTGCGAAAAGCTGGACAGTATGTTGTTACAGCTGCCTCTTTGCTGTCTTGCCCATCCAAGAGTGGCACCCACCGTTCTTGTGGTTCTTGAGTTTTCGTCCCAGCTTTTCACCTTGTTAATATTCTGAATGCTTAACAGGTCATCAAACGGAGAGCTCATGGAGCGATCGTAATACCGACTAATGGCAAGGCGATGCCGTTCTATATTTTAAAAAGGCAGCTGCGTAATTGCCGTCTCTGATAAAGTCAGATTTTCCAGCATGAGCCAATCCCTCTCGGGCCAGAAGTGGCACCGGGGTCCCTTTTGCATCTAATAAAACGGAGGGCTGTTCATCTTTTCCATGTTTACAGAGCAAGTTTAAAGGGAGTGAAATCCAGCTCTTGGACGGAGGACCAATCTCTAAGTCCAGGACAGGGAGAATGGACGAACAGTTATCTGAACGTTTGAAATGGATGATTTCACATGACTGTTTATGGACGACCGACTAACCCAGCCAAATTTCAACAGGGAGAAATGTGGGATGCTACACTTGAGCAGTGAAAATGAAGCGCACAGATATGGGATGGGGGACACATGGCTTGACAACGGTACATGCGAAAGGGATCTGGGAGTTTTAGTAGACCAGTGCTTAAACATGGGACAGCAATGTGATGCTGCAGCTAAGAAAGCCAACGTAATCCTAGGCTGCACCAATAGAAGTGTAATGTCTAGATAGAGGGAAGCAATAGTGCCACTCTATTCTGCTTTGGTCCAATCTCACCTGGTAGATTCTGTCCAGTTTTGGGCTCCACAATTCAAAAAGGATGTTGAGAAGCTGGAACATGTCCAGAGAAGGGCAACAAAAATGGTGAAAGGCCTAGAAACCATGAAGCCAGTGACTTAGGGAGGCTAGAGTAAAGGAGAGAGCAAAGTTTTCTACAGCCGTTCTCCAATTCGCCTCCTCTGTAGGTAACCTGATTAACTGGAACTCATTTTGCAAAGTGTATCACTGATCTAACCTCCTTTGTTCCTTCAATTGGTTGTTTCAATTAGGCTCCGAGCGAGGCGTCGGGGTTCCCCTAAGATTTCTTACCATAAAAGTCCATTTATTCAATATTTGCTAGAACACGGGCGGCTAATAGGTTGCGTGATCCTTTTTTTATGTCCCCCTTCTCCCCTGCCTTCCCTCCGCCATTCGCGAGTGGATCCATTAACCAATTTGCAAGTTGTAATAGCACTTTTGGCTTCCCTGGGACAGGCAGGGAACAAATCCGGCCCCGGTCGGCCTTTACTGAGACGCCATAATTGGTGATGAATAATTCGTGGCGCGTCTCTCAAGCTCATGCCGAGCAACTCTCTGATCCGCCAGGGCTCATTCTGGCCACTTCCCTGATTTGCCAAGGTGCCATCCCTTGCACGCCGTGAAAGGTTTGCATCCGGAAGGCTTTTAAGCAGTGCAATAATAATTTAAAGCATGTCACACCTGCTTAAGGTAGCAATTATATCAGACAAAAAGCTCTCCCCCTCATTTACCCAGGAGAGGAAGCATTGAAACATAGAGCACATGGGTTACTTTGGCAAGCTTCATATAAAAACTAGAGCAGAAGAGATGCGCATGGATATATACAGTCTGCCCTCTGTATCCATGGATTCTTTATCCACGGATTTAAATATATTCAAAGCCTATATATATGCCCAAAAGCAAACCTTGATTTGGCCATTTTATATAAGGGGTACCATTGTACTATGCCTTTGTATTTGAGCATCCTTGGATTTTGGAGCCTGGAGCCAAACCCAAGCGGATACCAAGGGCCCACTGTATATTAACCAGAACTTGGACATAACAAGTGCTATAGTTTTTTGCGGGTTATTTTTCGGGCTCTGTGGCCATGTTCTAGAAGAGTTTATTCCTGACGTTTCGCCACCATCTTTGGCTGGCATCTTCAGAGAATGCTGGCATGGAAGAGAGTTGGGTATAAATGCTGGCGAAATGCACCAAATAAACTCTTCTAGAACATGGCCACAGAGCCCGAAAAACCCACAGAAAACTATAGATGCCGGCCATGAAAGCCCTCGACTTCACATAACAAGTGCTGTCTGATGGCGCGCATGTCAGAGGGCCAGCACAAAGCTCTCCCAAACTCACAGCGGATTCATTGCCTCCAAGACATGGACGCCACTAGCCATCACCGATGTAACTTGTTACAAACAGCAAACTCCTTCAAACTCAGGGGTGAGCAAAGCTTGACCTTCAACCCGCAAAGGCATGGGATCCCAGCTGATCTTGGAAGCTAAGCAGGGTCAGCTCTGGTTAGTACTTGGATGGGAGACTAGGTTCTGTAGGCTATATTTCAGACGAAGGAACTGGCAAAGCAACCTCTGTGGATTCCTTGCCTAAGAGAAGACGACGAAATCCGTAAGTTGATAGGCAACTTGAAGGCACATACAGACACACACATAAAACTTTGATACACTAAAATGCTATATAAGTACTAATAAAAATCAGTGCATAAGCAGAACAAAACATCATCCTCGCCTGGCTTCCTTTCTCCCTATGAAAAACCACACACTGGGTTGCGTTTGCGAAATACAGCTCCAGGACTCTGATCTTCCCTTTTCAAAAAAGGAAAGTCTGTCGAAGAGTTTTCCTCCGTCTTGATGTAGCAAACCTGTCTTTCTAACTAGGTTAGCCGTAAATCATTTGCGCTGCGTCGAAAGGGGTGTCACTTAGTCTATTGTGCCTTCAATTAAACCGGCATTAGGAAAGAAACAAAGCATTAAAAGTCGGAGATGGCCTATCTTGTGTCCCCAGGGTATTATCCACTACTTATTAATAAAAGCACAAATGCATCGCTCCCAACTCACCTCCCTCCCTGCAAAAAGCCAAAATATAGAAATCTGAGTAGGTGTTAACCCATCAAATGTTTCTCCAAAGGCGGCAGCAAGGTGAATAATACATTTCGAGAACATCCTATCAGCATAACGTGCCTAAAATAAGCCATTAATTTGGAGAACGGAAAACCCACCAGAGAGTAAAAATGGCCCATAATTAAGGAAGGTGTTAAAAGGCTGTGCATCATGTCTTCCTGCTAGACTTACTTTGCGGGGATTAATGTTTTAAAAGAAGGAACGTTTGGCTCAGTAATGGAAAGGGTGGCAGGATCCAAAGTACTATACTGTGCGTGCAAATAGCCGGCCTCATGTTAGTAACCTTTGTGTGTGTAAATGCAGCTTACATATGTGTAAGGGCCTTCTTGGGTGCAGAGGGCTATCCATTTGCCCTTGTACTACCGTATCTACACAATAAGTCGACCTCATATACGTCGAGGGCAGAATTATGGATTTTGATACAAGCCATGGATAAGTCGAGGGTAAAACCTGGGGGCATGTAACAAAGAATCTGAAGTGGATGATCTGTCAAATCCAAGATGGTACCTTGCTGTTGTCACTTACCGATGGGGAAGGAAAGGAGAGAAAAAGGGATTCGGACTATGAAGATCCAGCTGCTCTAGGCTCCCAAGGGAAGGAAAAGCAGATACACTCCATTTGAGAGCACACTTTCATTTCTTGTCCAATTGAGGTCATGTCTACATGGGGCAAATAAGCCAGTTTTTCCCCACCCCGGAGCACTATGTTTCTACTACAGTGGTACCCCGGGATACGAATGCGCCGCCTTACGAAATTTCCGGGTTACGAAAAAAATCCATTAAAAAAAACTGTTCCGGGTTACGAAGGTTATTTCGGGTTACGAAAAATTTTTTGGTGCTTTTCGGCGCTTTTTCACACAAAATCGCGGCTTTTCCCCATTAGCGCCTATGGCATTTCGGCTTGCGAATGCTTTTCGGGTTACGAAAGCGGCGGCGGAACGAATTAATTTCGTAACCCGAGGCACCACTGTATACAGGGCCAAAGCCCCAATGCTACTACCCCAATTGATATTATTCCCTCATCCATCAGTAGCCTCACACCTACCCTTGTTCCCAACTAGAATAGATCCATTGGATCATTGAATCATGTTGTGTCCGGTTCTGGGCACCACAATTCAAAAAGGATGTTGAGAAACTGGAGCCATGTGTCCAAAGGAGGGCGGCTAAAATAGTGAAGGGTCTGGAAACCATGAAGCCCTATGAAGAAGGACTTAGGGAGCTGGGGATGTTTAGTCTGGAGAAGAGACGGTTAAGGGGTGATATGATAGCCCTGTTTAAATACTTGAAGGGATGTCATATTGAAGAGGGAGCAAACTTGTTTTCTGCTGCTCCAGAGAACAGGACCCAGAACAACGGATGGAAGCTACAGGAAAAGAGATTCCACCAAAACATTAGGAGGACCTTCCTGACAGTAAATCTGTTCAACAGGGGAAGATGTAGTCTCAGAGTCTCCTTGTATGGAGGTCTTTAAACAGAGGCCGGATGGCCATTTGTCGGGGATGCTTTGATTGAGAGTTCCTGCATGGCAGAATAGGGTTGGACTGGATGGCCCTTGGGGTCTCTTCCAACTCTAATTTTCATCTATCAGCATTTTGCCATTCCCCAGTTGTCTCAATGGACCTACTCTAGTTGGAACCAATCTGTGTGTTTACGAATGCAGTCCTCTTCGTCAAACAGAGAGAATCTGTGATGGAACACAACTGCCGGTCTTTTCCACCCGCGTCTCCGTCTCCCTTCGCTGCTTCATTACAAGTAAGCCATGTTTCGTCATTCAAAAACTCCAGGGATTTCGCTGTGGTTGGCTTTATTTTGGGGCTGTCAGTTTGCGCGGCTTAGTCATCGATACACCGGCTGTTCCTGACAGGTCTGTTTGCTTTGCGCTGCGATTCCACGATGGTACAAAGCCAACGATTCCATGCCATGGCGTTTCTGATTCCTATTGTATGGTTGTGAAAGCTGGACAGGGGAGAAAATTGACGGGGAGAACATCTTTGCAGTGGAAATGTAGTACTTGGAGAAGAGTTTTGCAGATACCTTGGGTTGCCAAAATGATCGAGAAATGGATCTGAGAGCAAATCAAGTCTCCCTAGAAGCCAAACCAAGCCTATCTGATATCACGAGATGGCATGTGCCATTGTGCAGATACATGGTGCAAGTCAGAATGAGATGCCCAACCATGTGCCAGATGGCTCAGTGCGACATGCATATGATAAGCCGCCTTGTTCAGAATAAGGGTCTTACAATAGAGTACCCTATGCTCTTGGACTTACATGACGGTTGTTCAACTTCAAAATGCAATGCGCTCCTGCATGCACAATTTTTTATGCTCATCTGAATGCACCATGCGGTCTGGCTAACAGTGACCCTGCCTTTGCGACTGTTTCTGCAGCCTTGAACTGATCTTAGATTTTTAAAAAGTACAATAATTTAGGGAGGAGAATTTACCTTCCCATGATAGGTTTGCCTTAGGGTCTCCGTAAGTCAGAAATGACTTGAAGGCGTGCAACAAGAACAAAGAGACCAAACAGGATTGTGGCTACTGTTTTTTTTTTGCAGCTGGTCTAGTCTGAGCTGTGTTTTTCTCAGCTCAATACTCATATGACTCCCTCTCTTTTTTTGATGTCACTATTAACCTTCATTAAACAAATGCGGTAGATTAATCCCATTCACTTGATGCCCAAAGGAAGGGCAAAGTGGCCAATCCTTAAGGTTCTCTCTCTGATGCCAAGCACTTCAGGGGGTTCCCAAAATGACTCCGTCTATCTGGATCGCTTGGCTTGCAGTTGGCTTATTTGTGCTTTACTCATGTCAGCATTTGCTGGGAAAGAAACTGAAGGGTGGTTAATTTCAATTGATGCTCTGGAAGAGGCCCATGTGGATCTCCTTCTGCTCTGAAATCCAAATCTGACCTGTGGATTAAACACATACACACCAGAAAATTATCTCAGAACATATTTCGGATGCAATTGGGATATATTTGATGATCCAATCCACCAAAGTGCCTTCTTTGCATTGTTTCCTGTAACGTATTGTTGATATTTATGGTCAAGTCGGCATTGACTTATGGCAACCTTATGAATGAGAGATCTTGAAGGACCCTGGTCATCGATAGTCTTGTTCTGGTTTTTCAAACTTGGAGCAGCCCTGCCTCCCTTGACTGAGTCCATTCACTTATAATGTGGTCTTCTTGTCTTCCTACTGTCTGTCCTGATATTATTGTCTTCCCAATGAGCCATATAGTACTGTGATATGTCCAAAGTATGATAGCCTCGGTTTGGTCATCTTGGCTTCTAAATTCAGCCTTAAATTTACTCCCGGACCCATTACATTTATCTTTGTAGAGATCCATAGTATCTGTTGAACTGTCACAACCTTTTGGGCCCAATTGCACTACACAGTTGTCATGCCGTTATCCCACTTCGACTGTGGTAGCATCCTATAGTATCCTGGGTCTAGCAGTTTAGCAAGAGGCATGTAGCAGGGTTATGGCAAGAGCAGAAATCCAGCCAGATAGTAGCACCTTTCTACACGCCTTACTGGACGACATTGGTAGTCCTCTTCCCCAACGATGAGATCCGTAGTCTTGGAATCGAAACATGGCTGCCCTGTCGTAGGCCGGGAACAAAGAAAGCCGTTGAGTAAGTTTGGTGGGAAGGGGGGGGGGGCGGCGGAGTGGGAAACGAGGCCATAATCTGCCTTTCCTCTTGGATCAAACTTTTCGCACTCGGTTCCTTCCCCCTCGCGAACGCTTTCTCTCTCTCTCTCGTTTTAAGGCTGGCTACTGCGCAGAGGCACCTCTGAGCTAATCCCCCTTGACTCCCTGCCATTCCTGGCAGCTACGCCAAAGGCCCCGGGGCATTAAGTGAAGCATCAAAAGGAAAATTAACATCTTCTATCAGCAATTAGAGGAAATTATGGAGATATAAATCTTGTTTTATACCTTCTCTTAGGTGTTTTTCGATCTTCAGCCTTTGATTTCTCCCCTCCCCTTCCCCACTGCTTTCCTTCTCCCTTCTCCCCCTCCATCCTTAAAACAACATTAAAAATCCCTGCTGTAAAACCTGGCGCTGCAATTAGCTGGATGTTACACCTGGTATTTTACTCAGCCGTCGAACCACCGTTCCTGCAGCTTTCTTTTTCTTTGTACATCCTAAGTGAAGCCCCAGAGGGATCCGACCTGGAACTGTATCTGCTTCCCACCTCTCTCTCTTATCTAACTGCTAGCAATTTGGAAACGGTGGCAGTGGTGAGGCTGTTTAATACCTGTTTATTATGCACATGGTTTCGTAGTTCTGTCGTTGTGTATTCTAAACAACTCACCTTGACTTCTATCCTTGGGGGATGTAGTGTCCTCCAACGTCTTGGCGATGGAAATAACAACACTCTTGGAACGCCTTTGTTTTCAAACTGCTAAGTTGTCCTACTTTAGAGAGAACGGTCCTTCGTAGGAATTAGTCCACATTTTGAAAGTCCCCAGACTTCCATAGCATTGAGCCATGGCAGTTAAAGTGAAATCAAACTGGATTCTTTCCGCAGTGAGGATGTAGCGTATGTCATCTTCTGATTTCTTGACCGCAGTCTCCTTTTTGATAAATGATTCGGCCCAAGGTACTGACAAACTTTCTGTCTTTCAATATCTTCATCACCAGCTTCAGAGCTATGTAAATTTCTCTGTCATTATATTGGTCTTCTTAATTGTCATCTGTAAACCTGCTGTTGCACTTTCTTCCTTAACTTCCATCAGTTGTTGTTCCATGTCTTTGTTGTCTCTCTCTCACACACACACATCCACACTACTGTTGCTGCCCAGTAGCTATTTGGCACGTTTCATCTGTCTGACATGGGAGGCCCTACCAGCATCAATGCTCCCGTGAGCATAGAGGTCCGACAGACATTGACCATAGAACTGCAGTGGAGGAGCTACAAAGGCCTAGTAGCGTATCCTT
>NC_056532.1:3261350-3283506 GCF_019175285.1 Sceloporus undulatus | reverse complement strand
TCTAGGAATCTCTAGGTCTTTCGGTGCAACTCTGTGGTCAACGTCCGACAGACATTGACCATAGAACTGCAATGGAGGAGCTACAAAGGCCTAGTAGCGTATCCTCTCTAGGAATCTCTAGGTCTTTCGGTGCAACTCTGTGGTCAACGTCCGACAGACATTGACCATAGAACTGCAATGGAGGAGCTACAAAGGCCTAGTAGCATATCCTCTCTAGGAATCTCTAGGTCTTTCAGTGCAACTCTGTGGTTAATGTCCGACAGACATTGACCATAGAACTGCAGTGGAGGAGCTACAAAGGCCTAGTAGGGTATTCTCTCTAGGAATCTCTAGGTCCTCCAGCGCAACTCTGTGGTCAACATCCAACAGACACTGACCATAGGACTGCAATGGAGACGCTACAAAGGCCTAGTAGGCTATTCTCTCTAGGAATCTCTAGGTCTTTCAGTGCGACTCTGTGGTCAACGTCCGACAGATGCTGACCATAGAACTGCAATGGAGAAGATACAAAGGCCTAGTAGCATATCCTCTCTAGGAATCTCTAGGTCTTTCGGTGCAACTTCTAGTTAAAGTCGACCATAGAATTGCACTGGAGGACCTGGCTATTCCTAAAGAGAACACATTAATGAAATGTAAAAGTTGCAAATATGGAGGGATGAGTGTATATGTTGTACCCCATCTTGAGCTTTGGGGAGAGGCAGGTAAGAAATCATCATCATCATCATCATCATCATCATCATCATCATCATCATCATCATCATCATCATCAAGAGCCAGCATAGTGTAGTGGTGTGAATGTTGGACTAGGACACTGGGAGACTAGGGTTCGATTCCTGGCTCGGCGATAGAAACCCACTTAGGAGAAGGCAATGGTAAACCTCTGAACAAATCTTGCCAAGAAAATCCCATGATAGGTTTGCCTTAGGGCTTCCATAACTCAGAAATGACTTGAAGGCACACGATGATGATAACAACTATTATTATTATTATTATTACCATCATTATTATTATTAAAAACCAATACACATAAAAACACCTCAATAAATAGTGTAACACTCATAATTTAAGCATTATCTGGTGGAACAGACTGGTCTTTACTGCTATCTTAAATGCAGGCAGCGTCTCTAGGTGACAAATTTCTTCCAGCAGGTCATTCCACAAATTGTGGGTGGCCAAAGGAAATGTCCTCTGCATGACAGCCAGCCTCATTGATGGATGTCTCCCAAAGGACCTAAGTGTAGTAAGCTTGCTTCTTCCACATGCCCAGATTTCATCTATGAGATCTTGGAGATCATGCTGTGGAAACGTTGGGTAAAGTCGCGTTTTGGGTGTGATGTTGCAACCCAGGAGGAGGCCTCAGACGGGTGAAGTTCCTCAAGAGTCGAAGTTGGAGCACATCTAAGCCGGAACGGGGGCTTGTCGCACCTGAAATGCGACCGTTAGGGTCTCTGTGTTGCCGATCAGACCAATCCTGGAAGGCTTTTGCTCGTAAATGTCTGCTCTTGGCCTACATCGGGGAAACAAGGCATGTAACCTAATTGCACCGCGATAACATCAGACAGCCATCCGAGATCCAGTAGCTGGCAGCCGGCCAGCCGTATCTGAGGACAGATCTTGACAGGCCTAATGATTGATCAGATCATTAGCTAGTAATATAGGTGTGTTCCTCGGTGCGTGCCAAAACAGCTCTAAGTAACTTCTGTTTCCTTGAATGGGAGCCCAAGGTTTCAAGGAACATCGGAGAGGAACAGGGCGAGGCGGGGAGAAGGCCCTGTCGGGGAGGGAGAGACGCCTCAAGACTCACGCCGACCTGGGAAGAATCGTGTCTCCGATTTGTTCAGACACTGTTAAACCCCCTGCGCTAGTGTCTCCGTACAAAAGGCGGCAAGCTCTCCTCCTCCTCCTCCTCCTCCTCCTCTCGCTTGTGCATTTTTGGGGAGTTGGGAGGGTATTTCCCAATCTGTTCTGCGCTGCAAAAATAATGCCGTTTGACGCCATTTTTAACTGCCGTGGCTCAACACCGTGGAATTTGGGATGCATGGTGTTGTGAGATATCGAGCTTTCTGTGTCGGAGAATGCTAGTGCCACAACAAACTACACATCCCAGAATTGAGCATTGAGTTAAAGTGGTGCCGACCGCGTTATTTCTGCAGCGCAGTTCAGTCGTGAGAGAGAACGAGGAGGGTCTCTTAAGTGGAGTCTGTGTGCTGCATTTTTACTACTACTAATAAATAATAATAATAAATTTATTGTTACTCCATCACTCCATCTGGATCTAGGCGGCTTACAACCATGGTAATACATACAACACAATCCAAAATAAACCTCTACACCCCCTCCTTCCCTCTTCCACAACAAGCAATACCAACATAATAACAATTAAACTAATTAAAATGTCACACAATCATTAAAACCAGTATTAAAACACATTAGAAACCGGAGACCAGAGAACAGGATGACCTTATTCTTATTGTTACTGGACAAAATCCTCTATCACAGTCTGTTGTTACATTACTTTATAAAACAGAGATCTAAAATGGCTGTCAGCAAATTGCAATGGTGCATAGCAGGACACAGGTAAAAGTGGCTCGATGTGCATTGAGGTCGTTTGATGCACATTGGTATTCCTGGGACAGTGTCCCATTGTGCATCAGTCGTTGTTGTTTTATTGTTGTTGTTGTGTGGCTTCATGTTGTTTCCGACTTATGGCAATACTAAGGCAAACCTATCCTGGGGTTTTCGTGACAAGATTTGTTCAGAGGAAGTTTACCTTTTCCTTCCATTTGAGATGAGAGAGTGTGACTTTGTGACTTGCCCACTCATCCGTGGTTTCTGGCCACTCCAGCGTTTAGTCACAACACTGAACCACTACCACCATGCTGGCTTCTTTTTAAACACAATTGACTGGATTTTAGGAATCAAAATTCTTCTCAGCTTGCAGTGCCATCTTCAGTCACTAGATGGCCACTCTGATCCCCTACCACCATGATGATTTAGTGAATTCAAAATTCTTCTGCAGCTTGCAGTGCCATCCTCAGTCACTAGATGCCACTCTGTCCCTAACACTGATGAATTTTAGTGAATTAAATTCCTCTGCAGCTTGCATGCCCTCTTCAGTCACTAGTGCCACTCTGTCCCTAACTATTGATTGATTTTAGTGAATCAATTCCTTCTCACTTGCCGTGCCATCTTCAGTCACTAGATGCCACTCTTCCCTAACCATTGATGATTTGTGAATAAAATTCCTCTGCCGCTTGCAGTGCCATCTTCAGTCACATAGATGACACTCTGCCCCTAACCACTGACTAATTTTAGTGAATCCAAATTTCTGCAGCTTGCAGTGCCATCTTCAGTCACTAGATGCCACTCTGTCCCTAACATTGATTGATTTAGTGAATTAAAATTCTTCTCACCTTGCAGTGCCATCTTCAGTCACTAGATGCCACTCTGTCCCTAACCATTGACTAATTTTAGTGAATCGAAATGCCCTCTGCAGTTGCAGTGCATCTTCAGTCACTAGATGCCACTCTGTCCTTAACCATGGAAGACAAAACTGAAGACAAGCCCTGGCCAATTCATTCTTCAAGGGGGCTTCTAAGCAGCTCCATGCTCTCCTTTTCTCTGAAGGTCCTCTGAGTTTTCCAAATGATTCAAGAGAGAAAGAATAGCTTGGAAGGGACGGGAAAAGAGGGACAAGCAGTAGGAGAGAAAGCTCAATGGAAAAGAAAAAGATGGAAGGGTTCAAGAAGGATATCAACAGGTGGGACATGTCCAGAGAAAGGCAACTAAGATGATCAAAGGTATGGAGCCAGCCCTATGAAGAACAGTTAGAAGTTGGGTATGTTTAGCTTGGAGAGAAGAGAAGGCTGAGGGATGACATAACGTATTCAAATGGCAAGAAACAAGATTCCATCTAAGCATCTGGAAGAACTTCTTGACTGCAGAGCTGTTTGACAATGAAAAGACGCTTGGATATGGTTTTTTCTTGCATAGCAGGGGAGTCAGAGTAGATGGGCTCCTTGGGGCTCCTTCCAGATTTAGGATGCTGAGTCAGTGCGATTTTAAAGACCACAATTTTAAAACACCCGATTAGTGACTGTAGAATTATAGAGTATAAATTGTCCGTAAAGGAAATATCCCCCACTCTTCCATCCATTCACTTGCCCCACTTTCATGCTTTTTGCAGGGATTTCTTTGATATCACTTTGCCCAGAGTTTAACTTTAAAATGGCACCTACTGTCCACGAACTAAGTGCGCATCCGCTCTTACGGATAAATGGAAATAACTGCGAGTGGGTCTTTCTTTAGGACTCCAGCCTCGTTCCATTACGAATTGGACTCTCTCTATGCCTTGGCCAGGACCACATCGGAGCGGCGTAGAGCTGGCATCCAGAGGAAAAGCGTTGCCAGATTTCTCGTTCTTGGCAAAAGGCTGTTTCTCAGACCCAGAGACAGCGATTGAGAAATTCCCAGCTACCGCAAGCGCTCTCGCTACAGCGCAAGAAGGAAACAAAAACTTTGCTTTCCGTCGGGATGTCCCTAATTTGCTCACAACTGACCTTCTTTTTCTTTTGTGAAGCCAAGCACAACTTTCTCTCAGACACCACACAACAAGCACAAGATCACAGCAGGTTAAACTAAACCCAGCGTACGTTCTGGTTCTTGCGTCTGCCGTCTTTGTTGGGCCAGTGAACCCGCTCTGGGCTTTAGGCTGAAGTTTTAAAGGAGTTTCTCAAGGCTGTGGAAACCTTTATACAAGGTAACACTTACAGTTCAGACCAAAGCCCAGAGCGGCGTCGCTACCCCACAGACGTAGACGTAATCGGCTGCCGCTGTAGACGTTGTGCCAGATGTACACATTTGGGGCACCGACCAAAAAAACCCTTCCTTGCAAATGCAAAAAATAGGGACAGAAATATGGAGAGGGGACAGAAAACATTCATGGATTACAGATGAGGGAGGAAAGTATTACGGTTTTTTGGTCTCACACATGAAAATGAGATGAGAGTTACATCGGGAAAGAGCAGAGTTCCTGCTCTGCATTTAATGGTGACTACCATATTTATATCTATGCTTTGGAAAGGGAAGCGAAGTGCAACTAATAGTTCTCATAAACTAACTGATGTACTGACTCCCCGTACTAATAAATTTATTATCGATATTAATTGAATATATATTAATTCATCTATTTTTTTTATAGCTAGTTGCTCTTTCCACCCACGGGGCAGTGGTTTGAGCGTTGGGCTGACTGGGACCACGGTTCAATCCCTGTTGCCAATGGAAAACCATTCGGGACTTTGGCAAGTAACGCGCTCTTGGCCACAAGAGAAGGCAAATGGCAAACCTCCTGATGTTGGATCCAACCCAAAGGCCCATCTTGGCCACATGCTCTGTTCTGCGTTGAACATCTGGTTGATGCTCTCCTGGTGCAGTTGAGTCTCCTACCAGTAGAAGGAGCCAATGGTTTCATACTTCTGAGCCGAAAGCCCATCATTAAATCGATATTTTTCGCAGCCGATAGGTTGGCCTTGCCTTTTGCTTTTCCTCTGAGAAGGTTCCAGTGCCATTTCCCCATCTCTGCCCTCCCATGGGCCACCAGTGTTTGATCCGCAAACAATGTGGAACTAGCTTGAACTCTGTGCACCAAGAGGCGCTTTGAACATGGCTGTTTAAATGAACATGGCATTATCATTAAGTTACCAGGTCTTAGGCCAAGCTGGGATCCTTTGGGTGCACTTGCTAATGGTTGCCACTCTTCCCATGCTCTCACAGCAGTGGTGTGAAGGAAGACAGTCACAGGCCCATTACGATCTAATCCTGACCTCTAGCACCGATGGTTCCCAATGTTTGGTCCTCCAGGAATTTTGGACTCACCGGGAGTCCTCAATACTTGTAGGATCAGAGGCTGGAATCTCTGCTGAGAATAACAGACCAAGACGACTTCGTTTTCCCTAAGACAACCCCCTCAAGGCATTTAAGGACATAGTATTTTTGTGGGTTTTTTCGGGCGGTGTGGCCAGTTCTAGAGAGTTTTCCTGACGTTTCGCCCGGCATCTGTGGATGGCAGCTTCCGATGTGGGCTGTGTGAAACGTCAGGAATCAAACTCCTTCTAGAAACATGGCCACCATAAGCCCGAAAAACCCACAAAAACTATGGATGCCGGCCATGAAAACCCTTTGACCTTACCAGTTGTCATGAGCCATTTAATTGTTCCTTTTTCGGCTTCTCTGAGATCTGTGGTGGTGAAAAGAGAGATGTGAGAAAATCAATTGTCTTTTTTTGTCTTTGGACTACAGCTCCCAGTCTCCTGTGCGAAAATGAACATAAAGGTGGTTAAAAACCCATCAGAACGATGTCAAGTGAGGTTTTCAGGGTCAGATGTTACAAAAACAAACAACAAACCAGCAAAAGACAATGTATGTGGTAAGTACCAATGGTTTGGAAAATGAAAAGATGCTTGGTCAGGACCAAAAGGACAACCAAAGTAGGTGTCACTAGGACTTCTCTGGACATATGGGGTACCACCGGAGAAAGCCCAATCCCATCCACCTGTCTTGCTCCAGATGTGGGGGATGTTTGTATTTAAGAGGCTTTGTGTTGAAATCTTATAGTCACTTAAGAGGAGCAGGTGGTTCTTCAAGTACCCTCGTCCTAAGTTAGTAGGGCTTCTCTGGAGGATCTTGATGTATGGGTATGTATATATGGAGGGCAAGGTGGTCCTTCAGCCACTCCTGTTCCTAAGTCCAATTGGATTTCTCCTAGAGGTCCTAGATGGCCATGATCCAGCTGTATTGGAGGCAGGTGGTCCCTTCAGGCACTCTAGTCCTAAGTCATGAAGGGTTTCTCTGGAAGCCCTTGATGTATGGGTAGGAATGCTAGATAAGGTGGTCCTTTCTTTATCCTTGGTCCTACATCATCAAGGACTTCTTTGGAAAGTCTTGATGTATGTGTATGTATATATGGCGGAGGTGGTCCCCTCAAGCACCTCTACGCATAAGTCATGAAGGGTTTCTCTGGAAGGTCTTGATGTGTGATGGAGACCGGTGGTTCTTCAAGCACACTGTTCCTAAGTCGCAATGCTTCTCTCTGAAGGTCTTGATGTGTGTTCAGTGTGTTTGGAAGCAGTCTTAAGACTTAAGGATTCGCTGGAAGCCCTTGATGTATGGTAGTATGTTATGGAGACAGGTGGTCCTTCAAATATCTTCATCTAAGTCATTAAGGGCTTCTCTGGAGGTCTTGAGGGATTAGTTAGGCATTATTATGGGAGTCAGTTGGCTTCAGACCCCGGCCCTAAAAAAAAGCTTCTCCGGAAGGTCTTGATATGCACTATGACTGAGGCAGGAGGGTCCTTCAAACACCCTCATCCTAAGTCATGGCAAGCTTCCAAGATTAAAAACCAGCCACCTCAAAACCGAGTGTGACTTTTGCATGGAACATATGAGAGATGACTGCAGCGGTTGCATCACTGCCGTAATACAACCGCGAGTACCAGTTCCATGTGTAAGCTAGCTCACTGGCTAACTTTTTTACAGTAGTCTAACCTGGGAGGGATTTACCAGAGTTTGGATCACACAGATCATCCTTCTATGGCTGTTATGATGTGAAGGTAGGAGGGTAAAAGGCTAGGGAAGGAAGTAAGACACGGAAAAAACAGGTTTCTTGGACCTGGCAGTTTGTTGCATGCCCTCCGATTGTCTCGTTTGGCGGAGCCGTCCCCATTAATCCTCTGGGGAAACGACTGGGGAGAATAAAAGGGCCAAGCAGATAGACTTGACCCACCTCCCTTCCTAACAACTGGGGTAGTGTATGAGCAAGCTTGGGACCAGGAATATTGACTACCCAGCCTTGAACCGCCAGGGCAAAAGTGAAAACATCTAAGCCTACTAAATGCAAACTAACCCTACCTATGCCACTCAGCAGCTATTGCATTTGGCCATGCTGCTGGCAAGGACGATCAGATCTGCCTGGATGCCATGCTGGCATCTTGGCCGGAGCAAGGGCTAGACTGGGCGTCTCCAAAGAGCCCTTCATAATTCAAAATGATATTTATTATTATTCATTATGATATTTATACCCCACCCTTCAGCCCTTAAAGCTCCCAGAGCGGCTACAATTCTGCACGCATAATGAATGCAGTCGGACACCACTTTAACTACCATGGCTCCATGTTGTGGGATTTGGGATGTGTGTTGCGAGATAGGACTTCTCTGCCAGAGAGCTCTGGTGACCACAACAAAACTACAGATCCCTCGGTTCCATAGCATTGAGCCCATGGCACTTAAAGTGAGGTCAAACTGGATTGTTTCTGCAGTTCGGATCACGCCTTAGATAGGACCAAACGGAAATAGACTCATTCGCTCAATTGTTGGACGTTGGTTTTTCTGTAGTGCGGACACCAGCCTTAGTTAGTCTCAACTAACCCATGTGGATCAATTGCTGAAAATTTGGAAAATCCAGTGGATCCAAGGATCTGCCGGATCTCCGAGCACACTAGGAATGATGCCAAGGTTTCGTGGGACTGTGGGCTTGGCTTTCCTTTTCCCAAATGTGCCTTTTGAGGACGCTGGCCAGGCAGATCGCCTCCATGCAGGCACACAGAGCGGCTGCTTTGGGTTGTTGGTTTCTTTTTACAGTTGCCGTTGTACATATTTTACGACGTCGCTGCCATGGCTTTCAACTTACCATGACGTTTCTCCGAGAGAACAAGGGTGACTATTCAGGGACTGGGCCATTCCTGGGGAAAATCTTTTCCAGGCATTACCCACGCAGAAAAAACACAACGGTTGCCAAGGCCTGTAAAAAAACCCTTTGATGGGTAGATGTTTGGATAAGTGCAAATCGTGCCCCAGGATGCTTTCATCCAACATCTGGTGGAAATGGCAAGAAAACCTATATCTCCTCCTGCCTATCTATATATCTAGCTATGCTTCTAATCTATAGCAACAGAAGAAAAGCCTTTCCAAAAGCCATCCCATATTTTGCTAGGGATGCCATTCTTTACAAGCGGGTGCCTCTACGTTGCAGAAATACTGCAGTTCGACCCCGTTTTAATGGCCTGGGATGCTTTGTTTTGTGAGGCAGCAGCACTCTTTAGTAATTCAATTGTAACTCACTATAGAATTACAAACCCCAGGACTCCATAGGATGGATAGATCTTGTAGCACCTTTCAGACTAACTGAAAGAAAGAAGTTGGCAGCATGAGCTTTCCTAGATTTACCTTATATACCCGACTATAAGTCGACCTCATGTATAAGTCGAGGGCAGGTTTTGGGGCCAAAATTATGGATTTTGATATGAGCCATGGATAAGTTGAGGGTAAAATTTAGGCCAGGGCCATGTCACAAAGGATATAAAGGATGAAACAAAGGAGAACAATGCCAAAGGAACTACAAAATTCCAGGAGGCATATTTGTGCTCATATGAAAAGCTGGATCAATGAGAGACTCATCCATCCAGCCTTAAGAGTCAGCGCAAAGAGTTATGTCTGCTGGGATTTTGGAAGATCTTTGACATTGTTTTGCTTTGTACCCCTAAGATCCTTTGCTATGTGCCCCTAAGTTTTACCCTCAACCTTTCCGCGGGTCATAGCAAAATCCATAATTTTGGCCCCAAAACTTGTCCTCGACTTATACATGAGGTCGACTTATAGTTGAATATATATGGTATACATGGGTATATACAGTAAGGAAGCAGACTCGTGTCTATGAAAACCCACGCTGCCAACTTCTTTCTTTCAGTGCGTTTCAAAGGTGCGACAAGCTCTCTCTACGTACTGATTCTGCAGACTAACATGGCTATAATTTTGACGTTCTACCCGTATGATCGGTTTGCCTTTGGTCGCCAAAAGTCGGAAACGACTTGGGGGCACACAACAACAGCAAAGCTTCACTTGTGTCTTATTCTAGTCCGAACCATGACGGGCAACTAGACCCCCTGGGAATCCCATAAGAGGGTTGTGAATGGGCCAGTGGTCTTCTCTGGTTCTTCCGTAGCCACCGGGGTCCAAAGGCACATCGCAGCCAGCCGTGGGGCCTGTTGGCAGAATGGCATTGTGAGCGGGAGATGGGAAGGTGGCAAGCTCAACTCAAGGAGCAAACGGGTTCCTCCCCGGCGTAGCTTTGGAAGTTGGCAGGCCTGCCTGGTGCTTAAAAGTGATTAAAGCCTCCCTTCTTCCCTCGACGCCCATTTGCTGGCAGGCAGGTAACGTCAGGGCAGCGGAGAAAACCCCAGCATCTCCCCGTCTCTTTGACAAGAGCCAGACAGGTTTTTTCAGGTTCCCTGGCGTCACTGGAGACGGTGCCATGAGATAAGGCGGCATTTATGTCTGCAGGCGGATGGGTGGGTGGGTCGAAGGAGCAGGGGGGAGTCACTCCGCAGCTTTGGAGATGGAATAGGATAGGAGAGGAGAGGCTTCCTCTAAGGTGCTTTCTCAAGAGGCTTCCAAAGGCATCCAACACTGGAGTTACATTATGTAAGAACATGCAGGGCGAGGAAGGAAGAGAGAGAACACAGGAACGTTCCCCTTTGGACTACACTGCCCAGATTCCTCCATGCCCTTGGAGGATGCTGGGAATTGTAGCCCAAAGAAGAAACTTTTTATAACGCTCCGCACATGTGCACACACACCTCTGGCTGAGATCCTACTTCGAGGAGATGGAGTGTGATTTTAGGTTCACGGAGTTATGAACCGAGCTCTTGTAGCACATAGATTTTTGTGGGTTTCTTGGGCTCGGTGGCCATGTTCAAGAAGAGTTTATTCCTGATGTTTTGCCAGCGGCATCTGTGGCTTTGGCATCTTCAGAGAATGCTGGCATGGAAGAGAGTGGGGTACATTCTCTGTAGATGCCAAAGCCACAGCTGCTGGTGAAATGGCAGGAAGAAACTCTTCTAGAACATGGCCACATAGTCGGAAAAACCCACAAAAAACTATGGATGCTGGCCATGAAAGCCTTTGACTTCACATCGTGATCTCTCTACACACTGATTCTACAGACTGACATAGCTACATCTTTGAATTCTGCCTCTAGAGTTATGAACTGCACAACCAAAGAGGTATGCGCACCTACATGCACACTGTGCCCTGATCATAGAATCATAGAGTTGGAAGAGACCCCAAGGGCCATCCAGTCCAACCCCATTCTGCCATGCAGGAAATCTCCATCAAAGCATCCCCATTAACAGATGGCCATCCAGCCTCTGTTTAAAGACCTCCATTACACTCCGAGGAAGAAGTGTGTTCCACTGTTGAACGGCTCTCGATATTCCTGGTGTGAGTTCACCCATATACATCTGCGCACAGTGTGCAAATGTGTCCAGTGGCACCTCGTGGGCAACTCTGATTCTGCAACCCTGAACTGAACACAAGATATTTTGCATCCAACAAATCATCCAACTGCATCTAGGTGGAAAATTTATGGCTGCAATCCACCATGGCTCAGTACAGTTTTATAGGTTTGCAAGCTAACCTATGTTAGGCTGGGATATATACCTCCTCCCTGAATTATTGAATGGCTTTAGAAGCACCCACCCCAACACAACTCACCCCTGCAATGCCCCCAAAAGGACTTATCCCTGTATAAGGGAAACATATGCATGCATTGGATGCCAGCCTTTGTATATGTAAGACACCAGCAGGATCCCGGAAGATATCTTTAAAGTATATAATACTTGGTGGAGCATAATGACAGCCAGTGTGGCATAGTGCTTTCATTGTTGGACTATGACTCTGGAAGCCAGGGTTCCATTTTCCACTTGAATCCCACGTTGGGCAAGTCACACACTCTCAGCCTCAGTGCAAGGCAATGGCAAACCTTCCCTGAACAAATCTTGCCAAGAAAACCCCATGATAGCTTTCACAAGTTGGAAGCGACTTGATGGCACACCACAACAACATTAATTGTGGATCACAAGGGATAGCTGTGATATTCAAATGCCTCCACCCCGAGATCAGAATCAGATACAAAGTGGAAAGGAAAAGTAACCTTGCGATTCTTCAGCTGGGACAAAATTCACGCTTGAGTAATACCTTTATTGCATGACTATAAATCATTAGAGATACGGCGAGCTTCCCAGTTCTCAAGACCTTTTCTTCGGAGTTCAACGGCATGCAATTCAGGGGATGGCATAAGAAGTCATGTATCCAAACTTTTTGGCCAGATGGATTGACTGTTGTCTATGTGAGCAAGCTCCGACTTGCAAGAGGGAGACGGCAGACTCTCAGGGAAGAAGGGAGGCATTACGATCGCAGGCTCTCTCTTCTCCGTCGACAAAAGCCTTTTTGTAAACTGTAACGCAAATCTACGAAGGGCTGCCTTGAAGGGAGGTCAGTCTTCACCACGTTTCTTCTCGACATTAGCATTGAGCCATTTCTGCCATTTTCTTCCTGCAGCGGGAACGTCTTCGAAAGCGGCGCCGTTTTGGAAGGCTGTTTCCAATTCAGGGTTTATTGTGCGCCGGATTCACAAGTGGAATTGTGAATTTCTGCAGTGCGGATGCAGCCATAGCCACGTATTTGCCATTGATGGGCCTATTGCAGCCTTTGACAACCTGGTGTCTCCCTAAAATTTAGCCGCCGGGGGATATTAGGAGTTAGAGTCCAAAACATCAAGAAGACACCCAACTTGGGCCTTGCAATTGGTGACGGCAGTAAATTTCGGAAATAGGCTATACGTTATGTAAAAGGGAAGGTATACATATACACACACACTTCTATCCCATTTACTTTAGGTGTTGTGCATACTACAAACCATCATTTAGTGTTTTTGTTTCCAGCCCACGTGAATCTCTGGGATCCGGCTGAATCTTTCAGAGCAATCTTAATTAAAAAACCCAAAAAGCAAGCAAGGTCCTGCAAACGCAGAACTGGTTGTTGCTTCTGAGAAGAGTTGACTGCAGGGGGGAGATCTCATCTTTTGGGTATTCGCACCTCGACTTGTCCTCTTAATTGCTTGCGCATAATTGCGGCAACGTTGTTGTTGGCGTTTGACAGATGGAAAATACAAATATACGATCAGGGAGTCGCAAGAAGTGAGTTTTGCAACAGTCCTGGGACCTTGCGTCTCCTCCACGGTTTGTTGCCGAACGCCATTTCCATTTTATTTATTGCTTTGGAACTTGCTCATTCAAATATTAAAGGATGAGTAGAAACGAATTAACAGGTTGTGTTGAATTTTATTTAAATGACAAGGTTGGAATTGGAATACGGTTTTCTTGTTGTTTTGTTGTCGCGTCCCTTCGAGTCATTTCCGACTTACGGCGACCCTAATGCAAACCTATCCAGGGGTTTCCTTGGCAAGATTTGTTCAGGTTTGACATGGCTTTCCCTTGAGGCTGAGAAAGTTAGAAGATGGAGTGAGCTTTTTTTCTGCACCGCCAGAGATTAGAACATGAACTGCAAGAAAAGAGATTCTACCTAAACATAAGGAAGGGCTTCTTTAATGTAAGTGCGGTTTGACAGTGTAATGGACTGTCTCAGACGTCTATGGAAGTCCATCTATGGAGGTCTCTGGTGGTGGACCTTCCATCTATGGAAGCCTTGAAACAGAGGTTGGATAGCCATATTTCAGGAGTGTTGTGTATTCCTGCATGGATTAGATGGCCCTTGGGATCCCTTCCAACTCTTAGGACCTAGTCTGCACTGCAGAAATTGAAGCAGTTTGACACCACTTTTAACTGCCATGTCTCAATGCCATGAAATCATAGGATTTGCAGATTTGTGTGATATTTAACCTTCGGAGAGCTCCGGTGCCCCACCAAAGTGCCAACCCCAATAGCATTGAGCCATGGGAGCAAACTGTTTTATTTCCGCAGTGCAGATGCAGACCAAGATCCTGCAGTTCTAAGAAAGAGGTGGGAAGCCATATTCCCAAACACTCAGGAATGTAAAGCCATATTTTTTTCTGAGCAAAGCACCCAAAAGTTTCAGTTTCTCAGGGATTTTAAAAAAATACCCAATTCATGCCACTGTGAACATGCAAACCTGAGCAGGTTTGCGGTCCTGCTTTTATCAGGAGATGAACCGAAATGAAATTCTCACCCATCCCAATGAGCCGATGGGAGAGAGAGATTAGCCGACACAAGCAACCCTTCCCCTAGATCTCCTACAATCGGTTTCTTGACTAATGATAAAGCCTTGGAGCGAGATCTTTTTTTCAAATAATAATACTAATACTAATAATAAATGCGTCTGTCTTTTACTAAACGTGTCCGTTATCTCTTGCCAGGAGAAGGTTTCCCTTCTCTTCTTGGCCTTCGGCTCCGACATCTCATGCCAAAGCGTGCCAGGTTGCGCTACAGAAAGAGCCAGCTTTTGTTAATGCTCCTCTCTATTAAAAACTAGAACATTGCAAGGGTGCAAGAGCGAATGAATTGGAGTTGGCATGGGTCTGGACTTTCTTTCGGATGGCTCCCTCCTGAGAAAGACCATGAACCCATCCTGAAGCTGAAGGTAATGCTTTGTGGCAATATATTCCTTATTAAAACTATCACTCACAAACATACCAGTTACACACTCATTTCCTATATCGAAAAAGCACACCGTTGGTTCTCCGTATCCACAGATGACTTATCCACGGATTTAAAAATGCTCTCTCTCTCTCTCTCTCTCTCTCTATATATATATATATATATGAATTCCAAAAAGCAAACCTTAATTTTGGCATTTTATATAAGGGACACCCATTTTTCCATGCCACCGTATCGAAATGGTATCTGAGCATCCACAGATTTTGTTATGCAAAGCGAAATACCAAATACCTGGGACTAAACCACAGCAGATAACCAGTGTTCCCTGTAAAAGGAAAGGCTGTCTAACCATAAGAAAAAGACCTACAAATGTATATGTACACTAACATGAAAACAGTGGCTTTCTCTGCGAATGCATAAATAATCCAGGCTGACGCTGCTTCAAAATGTGGGATTCTGGGTGAGACATTTAGCTTTCTCTCTCGGAGAGCTCTGGTGTCACAATAAACTGCAATCCCCAGAATTCCCTCACCTTGAGCCATGACAGTTAAAGAGGTGTCAGCCTGGATTACGTGTGCAGTGCAGATGCAGCCTAAGTACATTGTGCGCCTGTCCGCACACACCACACAAGGAACATTTTCAACCTCAGCCTGAAAACCTTCCACGCTCCGGGTTCAACCCTTCCCTTCCTGGGGTTGTCTTTGGCAGATCAAGCTCCCACAGGCCCCAGTAATTCCCTCTAAATTTTGACAAGCTTATTCATGTTTACCATCAAACGCATGAGTTCGTCTTCTGGAAGCCGTTCCAAGAAACAACCCATTAATTACGGCAACGGCGGCGGCAGCAGCAACAACACAAAATGCCTCTTCTTGAGGGATGTGAAGTAGGCCCTTGGTATCTGCTGGGATTTGGTTCCAGGATACCCCTGGATACCAAAATCCGTGGATGCTCAAGTCCCATGAAATACAACAGCACAGCAAAATGGTGTCCCTTATATAAAATGGCCAAATGAAGGTTTGCTTTTTGGAATTGATATAGTCTTCGAATATTCGGATGGTTGAAAACCAGTGGATAAAGAACCCTTGGGCCAACTGTATTTCTGAATGGTTCCAGCAATTTCAAGGCAATGGTAGTAAACCCGGGAGAAGTTTAAGAGACGGTTAAGATGGTTACCCAATAATATTTTCCAAATACATACACGTACCCCAAAGTGTTTTTTATATATGGCAGTTCCCACCAGTGGCATCACTATAGTTGGCATCACCAGGTGCAGTAACTCATGGCGTCTCCTCCCTTATCACACCATTTGTTGTTGCAGTTGTGTTCCTTCAAGTCGTTCCTGACTTATGGTGACCCAAAGGCTAACCTATCCTGGGGTTTTCTTGGCACGTTGCTTGCCATCCCTTGAGTCCGAGAAAGCATGACTTGCCCAAGGTTTGCCAGTGGGTTTCCAGGGTTGAGTCAGGATTCGAACCTGTGTCCTAGTTCTTGTGTCCTTAGACTGTGGGATGACCTGCCAGAAGAGATTCAACATCGGAATACACTGTCTGGATTTAAAAGAGCATTTAAGGCCAGTCTCTTCTGGCAGGCTTATCCAGATTATTTTTAAGTGGTGCATTTAAAATGAGGATTGTTTTGATATGTGTGTATCTTATTTGTCCTTTTTAACTGATGTGTTGCGTCTCGATCCATGGAGGAGAGACAGGTAAGAAATACAGATGATGATGATGATGATGATGATGAAAGTGGAGGAGGAGAGAGAAACCAGGACATTTTAAAAGCAGCTGAAAAAGTGGGACAGCAAAGGATTAATTGGGATGGATCAAATTTGGGATAGTTGGAGGATATGTTCTTACTTTTTGGATTTCATCATAGTGAATGAGTTCTCTGCCATCTCTTTCCGCTGTCCTTCCTGCAAACACAGACATCTCTTTCTTCCAGATCATTAATACGTTGCAAACGAACTCTTCCCGTGCCAATCTCTCGGGGGCCAGCATTTGCTAGATGGACCCTGGCACCTAGATAAATTAATAAATAGCCTTTGCAGCAGAACACGGCGTTGCCATTTTGCCAAATCAATAATGCACGTCCCTTTAAAAGCCTCAAATCTGTCCTCGCCGTGGGACGCAAGCACTTAGGTGTATCCAGGTGTGTCGCTCCCCACTCATGTCCCCAACGTTTTGCCGGTGCGTGTGTATTGAAAATGGGATGCTTTGTACTTTTAACACATCCGATCGTACATACCAAGCGGGGCTCAATTCCCCTCCGCCACGAAAACTTTCTAAAGTCTTTTCTCTGCTTGCCGCAGTCTAAATCCTCCTGTTCTGCAATGGACTCTTCTAAGCAAATAGGTTTTTTAAAATGTGCGTTGTGCAAGTATTTGCCTCCAGAAAAACCCAATAGAATAGGTTGGGTTTTTTGGAAAGATCAGTTCAAAAGGGTTTGTCCATTAAAGCCTTCTTCTGAGGTGGAGAGAGTGTGACAAGACCAGCCATTGGGGAGTCGAAGGCTTTCATGGCCAACATCCATAGTTTTTTGGAGGGTTTTTCGGGCCATGTGGCCATGTTCTAGAAGAGTTTCTTCCTGACGTTTCCCCGGCATCTGTGGCTGGTATCTTCAGAGAAGGCTGGCATGGAAGAGAGTGGGGTACATTCTCTGAAGATGCCAGCCACAGATGCTGGCGACACGTCAGGAATAAACTCTTCTAGAACATGGCCACATTGACCGAAAAACCCACAAAGAACTACCAAACATTGGGTTTCTATGGCCGAGCCGGGATTCAGACCCTGGCCTTCTGGAGCCCAACATTCAACCCAATACACATGATGGCTCTCACACTGGTATCTCCTTTTGTCTAATATGGAAGTGGGGTTGCCCATGTTGTGCCATGAGACATATGGATGGCCATTCTCCACAGATGCATCTCCGTCCGCCCCGGCTGATGGTGCTTGCTCAGTTGTACACTTGGTTGCACATTCAATTATTTTCTTCTTTTCTTGCGATCGCCTTTTCAGTCCATGAAGCTCAGCCAACTGCGGAAGATACAAAATGGTGCCCAGTTTCCAAGACCCCAAATGAGGAACAACTTAGGGAGCTAGGTATGTTTAGCTTGAAGAAGGAATAACCAAAGGGATGTCATGCAAAGATGGAGGCAGCTAGGTTCACGTTGCAAGAAAAGGGAATCCACTTGAACTCTTACTTTTACTATAAGGGGTTAGACTATATAGACCTTTTGGTCCCTTTCAACTCTAAGATTCTATGTTTCTGTGATTCTACGATCATTCAACAATTATTTAGTCGGTCTTTTCTAATAGGTTCCAGCCACAGGATTCTGGCCTTTGCTTTTTATTTGGGGGCAAGAAAGAAGACTGTTGGAAGTTCATCCAGAACTCGTGGGACACGCAGCCTCATGATATACACACCAAACACACTTTTCTGAAAGGTCAGCCTCCCGCCCTGCCGCCCCCGTAGTGACTGCCACCGAAAGGTCGCAAGGAATTACTTGTCAGATCATATAAAGAAATTAAATGGCCCGTGATGAAGACAGCAAGGATATTTCGACAGCCATTGAACGGGATCGGAAAGGACAGCAAATCTCAACCAAGTAACCTTCTGGCTGGTCCACTTTGAAGGAGCCCCTGCTTAATAATTTTGCATCTTTAGGCTGGCATTCTGTCAGTGGCATAGACGGGTGTAAGGGAGCCTCATGCTTGGATGTGCCTTTTTGTGGGTTGCTGCGGAGGTTGGTATTCCCTTTCTCTCTCCACAAGGACCACGTCCCCAAATTATTGTAGAAGTGCTGAGCCTCCTTACAAAACTGGGAAAAGGATCAGAGGGTAAAGTGTTTGAGGATCATGGACTGCGTATGTTATCTTGGAGAAGAGAAGACTGAGCGGTGACTTGGTATCCATCTTTAAATATTGGAAGGGATGCCAATATGGAGTGGGCTTGTTTTCTGCTGCTCCAGATTAGGCCGCAAACCAATGGATTCAAATTGCAAGAAAAGAGTTCCCACCTAAAGATTAGGAAGATGTTTAGGAAGATTCAGTCCGGAAACCATGCCCTGTGAGGAACGACTGAGGGAGCTGACCATGTTTACCCTGGAAAAGGTTAAGAAGTGTATACTAAATCCTATTGTGACTCTGCACCAACATCACTGAATCGGCGGGTTGACCTTCGTGTTGTGTTAGCAATGAATTCAATGCTTCTACTCTAGGTATGGCTAGAACAGGGTCACAGAGAAAGGTATAAGTGTGCAATCCGGTTCGTCGCGAGGGCGGCCGTTGCGCCGTTGCTTTGGCTTTGGAGTTCTGACATGTTGTGTGCCTTCAAGTCATTTGAGATTTACGGCGACTCTGTCGCAAGGTTTTCTTGGCAAGCTTCTTCAGAGTGGGTTTGCCGTGGCCATCGTCTGAGGCTGAGAGATTGCGACTTATCCAGGGTCACCAATGGGTTTCCATTGCTGAGGCAGGAGTCATAAATCCAATGCTGAAATCATTGCACCATGGTGGCTCCTTGTGATCCGAACCAGATACCATTTTCCAAGTGATGCGCGATGATAAATATGTAGAGAAGCCTAATACTGTTGTCTCATTGGGTTTCATTCTCTTTTTCCTAATATTTCCTAACGTGGATTTTACGTCTCCCTTTAATTTTGGAGACGAGACTTAAATGTATGGGAGGAGCTGGATGCGTTGCCTGTCTCTTACCCAAAGTACAGCCATATTGATAACCTTCTGGGGGGAAAAAAGATAGAAAGGAAAGATCTTTAAAAGCAGGGCCGCAAAGCGATGAGAAGGAATGAAGAGCTGCAAAGAAGGGAGACGAAGGCCTTTAAGGCAAATGAGTCTGGCTGCCTTGAGGATCCATGCCCGCCCCACCTTTGTGTCCTCAGTTGTTCTCTCCTCTTTTGCCTGCTCAGTGTCTCCTTGCGTTTATTAATACCATTTGCTTTGATGGTTTTTAAACACTTGGCAACCAGTTCCAGATGTGCGCCATGGCTTTGATTGCAACAAAGCGGCTCTCTGGAAAGTTCCTTTTTCGTTTTTAATTGGCGCGCTGGACGTTTGGGGAGGCTTGTTTTCTCTCTTTTTCTTTCCATGCACACGCACACTTACAGAGACACAAACACACACTTTGTAAGAAGATGCACACTTGCTGGATTCAAGCTCTTGTCTATTCCTCGAAGAAGACTGTTTAACCTTTGGTGCCATTCCTTTCTTGGTGTTCTCCATTTCAGAGGCCTGGCGTGGCCTAGTGGTTTGAGCGCTTGGCTACAACTCTGGAGACCAAGGTTCGAATCCCTGCTCAGCCATGGAAATCCATTGGGTGACCTTTGGCAAGTCATACCAGATCCAGAATAGGCTCCTGGGCATTGACAGCACCCCGTTCCCATCAGTCGCCACATCTGATGGATGTCCAAAGCTGGCATTGGGGGCAACCAGGTGGGTCTTAGGACAGATGTATCCATCAGATGTCCATCCCTTTATGAGGTGTCATATGGTGTGGTCCGCTCCCCTCATACACCCCAAAGTGATGCCCCATTCTTAAACTATTTGATGTGGAGGATTCCTTCACCATCAAGACTGGCAGCAAATGGCTCAGGAATCAGGACCCATCCGCAGACCACCACTTTGAAGAACACTGACTTAGGCGGAAATAAAAATGTGTGCCGTCTTCGTCCGCGCCTCCCTTGAACCGTGGTGGCGTTTCTTTTCCCCGCATTTTGGACGACGTCGATATTTCCATTTAAGAAACGTCAGCAAGGGTCCTTGGTTTGCAAAGAGGGTGGCAGCCATCTTCTGCTTTCTTAAAGCTGACAGTGCAGAAGTCCTCCATGGACAGCAACCCTAAGGCCAACCTGTCATGGGGTTTTCTTGGCAAGGTTTGTTCAGAGGAGGTTTTCAATTGTCTGAGGGTGAAAGTGCATGACTTGCCCATGTTCGCCTAGTGGGTTTCACGGCCGAGCTGGGAATTGAACCCTGGTCTCTAGAGTCACGGTTCAGTATTCAAACTTTAGGGTGTCACCTGGTGCAACCTGCACCTCCCTAGTGATGCCTTCAAATGTCAAACAATACGAACTGCAGGAAAAGAGCTTCCTGACAGTAAGAGCTATTCAACAGTGGAACACCCCATTCTGCCATGCAGAAACTCTCAATCAAAGCATCCCCAACAGACGGCCATCCAGCCTCTGTTTAAAGACCTTCAAAGAAGGAGACTCTGAGACTGTATCTTCCACTGTTGAATAGCCCTTACTGTCAGGAAATTCATCCTAATGTTGAGCTGGAATCTCTTTTCCTGTGGCTTGCACCCATTGCTCCGGGTCCTAGTCTCTGGAGCAGCAGAAAACAAGCTTGCTCCTTCCTCAATATAATATCGCTTCAAATATTTAAACAGGGCTATCATATCACCTCTTAACCTTCTCTTCTCCAGGCTAAACATACCCAGCTCCCTAAGTCGTTCCTTATAGGGCATGGTTCTTTAGATCCTGGGAAAGTGGACAGGAAGTGAACCCAAAATGGTACCTTTGGCTCACGTACATATATGAAAACTAGGAATTTTGTATAACAGGTTTTAATCTCACGCGGCGCGTTTTACAGGTTTCAGCTCCATGGCTCATAAAGGGACGCAATCCGGATGCCCTGAAGATGCAGCGGGTGAAGATTCACTCTTGACCGAGGCTCTCAAGTCGGCTCAGTCCTTCTCCTCTCCATGGGTAATAACATACACAAGATTCTTGTAGTCGAGGTTCCCGGAAGGGTCTGGTGGGAAAGCGCTAAACGTTTGCTTGATCTGGGGAAGACAAGCAGGGAGAGAACATTAGAAAACACAGGACATCGGAGTCTCTTTCAGATATGTTTGGGACTAAGAATAGCGTTCAAACCATGGGCACTATCCTTTTTTTCCTCTCCGCAGTGAACATAGACAAGCTTCTACATATGTGTCAGGTTGATAAATCAGCTGGTTTCACTTTCCTGTATTTGGATTTTTCGAAGCCTCAAATTCTTTCCATCTCAGCTGGGAAGACATCTTTGCGTTTGGGCAACATTCTTCGTCCGTCATCCGCAACGAAATTCCAACTCCCATGTGTGCCCAGGCCAAAGGGAGTAAGTACAACGTCTCCCAGTCCCCCCCATTGAATAATAATAATAATAATAATAATAATAATAATAATAATTTATTATTATTATTATTATTATTATTATTATTATTATTATTATTTCTTACCCCCTTCTCCCCACAGCTTGAAGCGATGGAATCCATAGACTGAGGTTCTGCATTGGGAGATGCCTCTAACGTCCCCAATCCACACCTCAGAAATAATCCAGGTTGACACCATTTTAGCTGTTGTGGAATTCTGGGAATTGTAGCGTGCCGTGACACCAGAGCTCTCTAAATGTGACACAGAACTTCAGTTCCCAGAATTCCACAGCATTGAGCCATGGGAGTTAAAGCGGTGTCAATGTGGATTATTTCTGCAGCGTGGATGCAGCCTATGAAGATGTAGTGATCTCTCTCTTTCCTCCCCACTATCTAACTCCTTCTTTCCAAACTCCTTCAACTTTAATCCTTTCTTCCGCCCCACAACATTTACTTCCGTAGTTTCCTACTTACACCTACTTCTACCTTTCTTATTACACTTCCTTCGTTCTTCCTCCTTTCTTCTCCTTCTCCCCATTCCCTTAACATTC
>NC_056532.1:3243011-3261340 GCF_019175285.1 Sceloporus undulatus | reverse complement strand
GTCCACTTACTCTAACCTTCATCTACATACATATAACAATCTTCACACAACCCTTCCTTCCTTCCTTCCTTCCTTCCTTCCTTCCTTCCTTCCTTCCTATCAAATGCCGATTTGTTTGTTTCCCTCGGACACATTGACATTCTGTATATTTCAAAATTCTCGATGCCACATCTATAATACTCTGTATCTATTCCTATCCGTAAATCCTAGTACTGTATTAGCTTACTTTCATCCTTATTTTGTTCTACCTATATATTTCCTCTACGTTCTCCTCTTCAAATTGGCCATTTGAAGCCTGCCTCCTCTAGGTTAGTTAGAATTAGAGTAGCCCTGCTGAATTAGTTGCTGAATGGTGAGTAACTTCCACTGGCGGTGCATCTACACTGTAAACATAACACACTTTGACACCACTTTAAGTCCTGGGGCTCCATCCTATGGACTCTTGGGATTTGCAGTTTGCCTCTCTGGAAAAAAGAGATGGCGACCCTGCTATGTTTGTGCTTCATCTGCAGTGACAGTAAACACCTTCCTTCCAAATACTGGAGATGTTAATTTTTTAAAGAAGGGTAATCCAAAGGGAATCCAAAATCAAAACTATGCATGCAGAAATCACTCTTACCTCCTCATCGGTGAACCGGTCCGCCTGCGTCATGAGCATTTCTTTCATGCTGGAGACAAGAAAATAAAATGCAGGTGTACCACAGTTAATGCAGTAAATGTATTCCTGGGCATGATTTCTTTAACAAAAATACTGGCACCACACCTATTTACTACAGGTTGAGTCTCCCTTATCTTGAGTCTCCATTAAATTACTACAGGTTGAGCCTCACTTATCTGCTTGGGACCACAAGTATTTTGGATTTTGAGGGGGAAACAATTGGATTTTGGAGTACACTTGTCTCTCCATATTCACTAGGGTTAGGGGCACAAGACCCCCGTGAATATGGAAAAACAGCAAATAACAAAAACACTATGTTTTTACCTGAGAGGACACCTCTCTAGGAATCTCTAGATCCTCTAGTACAACTCTGTGGTCAACGTCTGGCAGACACTGAGCATAGGACTGCCCTGGAGATGCTACAGAGGCCTAGTAGAGTCTTCTCTCTAGGAATGGTCCTCCAGGGCAACTCTGTGGTCAAGACACTGTCCGACAGACACTGGCCATAGAACTGCACCAGAGGAGCTACAAAGGCCTAGTAGGGTATTCTCTCTAGGAATCTCTGGGTCCTCTGTTGCAACTCTGTAGTCAATGTCCAACAGACACTGACCATAGGACTGCACTGGAGAAACTACAAAGGCCTAGTAGGCTATTCTCTCTAGGAATCTCTAGGTCTTTCAGTGCAACTCTGTGGTCAACGTCCAACAGACACTGGCCATAGAACTGCGCTGGAGGAGCTACAAAGACCTAGTAGAGTCTTCTCTCTGGGAATCTCTAGGTCCTCCAGGGCAACTCTGTGGCCACTGTCCGACAGACACTGACCATAGAACTGCACCGGAGGAGCTACAAAGGCCTAGTAGGGTATTCTCTCTAGGAATCTCTAGGTCCTCCAGTGCAACTTTTAGTCAAAGTTGACCATAGAGTTGCACTGGAAGAACTAGATATTGCTAGAGAATGTTAATCCAATCTGTGAATAACCAAAGCCGCAAATATCAAAGCTGCAAATATGGAGGGATGAGTGTATTTGCATCTACATATTGAGATATCTTGGAAGCGGGAGTTAAGTCTCAACATGAAATCCATTTATAACACATAACCCGAAGGTAATTTTGTACAATACGTTTAATAACGTTGGGCATGAAACAAAGTTGGGATACACTGCACTATCCGAAAGGAAAGGTATCACTGTCTCAGCCAGCCATGAAAAACGTGTTGGATTTTGGAGCATTTTGGATTTAGGAAATCTGGATAAGGAAGACCCAACCTGTATCTGAACAGAGTTGGCTTAGAGCAAGTCCCAACCAACTCTGTCGACTCGACCGCTACATTCAGATCCGATCCCATTGCTCCAGTGGGTCTACTCTAGCCCAAACTCCCCATAAGAGCCAGACCTTGTCTTCCAAAGAGGTATACATTTCCCCCTGCCTTTCTTTTAATGTTATTTATGAAGATGCCCCGCATTGTTTGGCATCTTCCATTCACTTGCATCCAGCGGAGGGGTTTATTTTTTGGAAAGAATTTGAAGCAAGGTTTGGAAAGGAGGGGTTTTGGGTGGCGAATCGAGGAGGATCAAATGTAATTCTAAGCTTCAAAAGCCGGGGACGTCAGCCTCTGGCACCGTTCGCCATAAGGAGGAACGGGGGAAAATAACCCAGCACAGTTTCCATTATTTATTTTATACAGCAACGGAGATTCAGATTTTCCGAACGGAGGAGCTCTGAGCTCTCGGCAGTTGTTGTTTTCCGTGCCGTTTGTTTCTTCGGCGGCTGGGTGGGACCAAAAAAAGAAAGAAAGAAGGGAAACCATAGATTCATTTCCCCTCCCCAAATTGGATTTATAATACAATGGTATAAATTTTCTATCGTTTCCATCGGCCTTGATGTGGAGCAAGAGATCGTATCTGTTGGGATCGGTTTCGGGCGTCTCTAATTTATTTATTTCTTAAATTAAATATATCGAAGTCCATTCTTCGGTTTGCAAATAAGTCTTAGAAGGCTACTTTGGATACAAAAAATAAATGGAACAAATTGTTTGGTTAATTGGGATGATCTGGCGCACAGCGCAGCCTGAGGAGAACATTGTGGCATTGCAGACGCTGTCACGCATGGGCCTCCGAGAAGGCTTTGATCCTTGTATGGTTTCCATCAGAGGTCGCCCACAGTCTTGGGGCCGAAAGAGATGAGATGTTTTGAGGTCCGCAGTTGGATCTCCGCACTTATATTTCTTTTTAACAGCTCCCCTGGGTAAGCTTGGCTTGGACCAGGACCTTGGCATTGCAGGAGGAAGGTCTGAACCTTCTCCTGATGGTTCCCAGTTCTCCTGACCAACCCCCAAAGCCAGTCTTTGTCCTCTTGTGGAAAATATGCGCTGGGTTTACACGCAAGCTGAATAAGCTACAGTTGAGAACGGCCAGACTCAGTCCAAGGTTGCGAAAGCAGGATTGTGAATGGGGTGTCCTTGCTTTTTTGACGGTTTTTCAGGCTTCGTGGCCATGTTCTGGAAGAGTTTATTCCTGACATTTCGCCAGCATCTGTGGCTTTGGCATCTTCAGAGAATGCTGGCATGGAAGAGAGTGGGGTAGATATATACAGTATACACACACACACACACACACACACACACACACACACACACTGTGTGACTAGGTTGGGAGGAGTGATTTCCATGTTAATCTGTGTGTTGTTCGGTACTACCCCACTCACTTCCATGCCAGCATTCTCTGAAGATGCCAAAGGCACAGATGCTGGCGAAATGTCATGAATAAACTCTTCTATAACATGGCCACATCGCCCGAAAAACCCACAAAGAAACTATGGATGTTGGCCATGAAGGCCTTCGACTTCACATTGTTGTCCTTGAGCTTGTGCACTCCATGTGCAGATGTGCATTGAACACTGCAACTAGAGGTGCACATTGTGCATTGCTGTGCGGAGGTGCACAGACATTTGGGTCCGTAACATTGTAATTCACTGACAAGGCAGCATAGTGCAACCACCATATAACTCTGTAAGCATAATGTTACTCTCCATGGCTGCGTTGTGTGCCTTCAAGTCATTTCCTACTTATGTCAACCCTATGATGGGGCTTTCTTTCAAGTGTCTTCAGAGGGGGTTAAAAGTGGACCTGCCATTTTGTTTCCATACACAAAAGATTTGTAATTTGAATTGACGCCCTCGCATATACCAATAACATTTATATGTCTATGCCTGGCTTCTACTCCACCAAACGCATCTGAGGAAGTAGAGTGAAGTCTAGGAAAGCTCATGCTGCCAACTTCTTTCTTTCAGTTAGTCTCAAAGGTGCTGCAAGATCTCTCTACATCATCATCATCATCATCATTATTATTGCATCTAAATGCATCTGAGGAAGTAGTCTGAAGTCTCCCAAAGCTCATGCTGCCAACTTCTTTCTTTGTGCTACAAGACCTCTCTATGTTCAGAAGTGGTTTGTCATTGCTATGCTCTGAGGTTGAGAGAGTATGACTTGCCCATGGTCACTCAGTGGCTTTATATGACGGAGCTGGGATTCGAACCCTGGTCTCCAGAGTCATAGTCCAATGCTCAAACCACAACACCATGTTGGCTATATGAAAGCTAGTGTTGCAACTTCTTTTGCTCAGTTAGTAAAGGCACTACAAGTCCTTTTTGCACAGTGACGTTCCATCCGAACTTGGCAAGGATGCTCAACAAGGTGGCATCCATGACCCTTCTCTCTGGATCGCCATCGCCATCATAGATGTGGCTGGAGAAAAACTTTGCCCTCCGACTCAAAATCAGTCCCAAGACACCCAAAATGAGTCACAGATTTCCATGCGAGGAGTGAAAGCCCGCAGTGGAAAAAACGAAATGCCCCCAAAAGGATGTTAATGAGGCAAAGGTTTTTATTTAAAGGCTAGGCATGGGCAGTTTTTGGTGGCGGTGGGGAGTTACTCTCCTATGGCTTTACTCCCCCTCCGTTTTTTTCCCCATACGAAAAAAATCTATTAATGAATACCAACCGTCGTCTTGAAAGGGGCAAGATTTTCAAAGCGATGGGCGAGCCGCTTTATATAAAAAAAAATTAGAGGCAAATGTCTAAACGCTGGAAGTATATAAAGGGAAGCCAAGCTTCAAAATACGGTCACGGGATTGATTTAATGGTTGGTTTCATAATGATCAACATTGCCCACGGGTCTCATAAGTGACCATTATGTTCCGTTGTCTCATGCGTTCGGCAAAGTTTGGTGCGGAGGGCGTTTGGGAGAGGGAATAAAAGGTAAAACCTGGCAAGTTTGCTGCGTGCACCTGAACTGTGCTTTGGGACTGAACCATGCTTTGCACCATGAAAAGTACTGCGTTGTGGTTTGCAAGCCAGGAAAGTCTTAGGTGGGACATAACTGTGCTTTGAATTCTATGAAGCCTATGCCTGGAACTCAGATCAGATGTGCTTGTTCATCCTAGGTTTTTGCTTTGGATTGCGCTTTCCTTTGTGACCGAAGCAACGTCAATGTGTTAAATGTCGAGGCCAAAGGAGAGAGCATAGGTGAGCATCCTTGTCACCCCTCACATTTTGGGAATGAACCTTTCCAATAAGAAGCCTCCCTCTCTCATGTAGGAAATCAATGATATATTTGATTGATATAATCATTTTGGCCCCAAAACCTGCCTTTGACTTGTACAAGAGGTCGACTTATAGTCAAGTATATACGGTATGTTAATATGAATTATTGCTTTATTTAACATTATAGCCTTTAATACATTTCATATTGTATGGATTGGTATGAACCAATCAAGATGTTGATCAGGGATGGGCAACTGCAAAGGAATTCGACCATTCCCTCCATACTCTTCCTCCCTGGGCTTCTCTTGTCAATCCAGTTTTGGGATTCATATGAAATATCACTGGTTTTTAGCAAGAGAATGAAGGGAAGGGATTCAGACAGTCATGAACCATCAGTATGAGGATCAGTGCCAAATCCAGGGTTCACTCCTCTTAAAACAGTACAGAGAGAGGTCTTGTAGTACCTTTGAGACTCACTGAAAGCCAGGTGGAAGCCAGGTACCACTCCACCAAACGCATCTGAGGAAGTAGACAGAAGTCCACGCAAACCTCATGCTGCCAACGTCTTTCTTTCCGTGAGTCTCATAGGTGCTACAAGATCTCTCTACATACTGATTCCACAGACTGACATGGCTATATCTTTGAATTCTCCCTCTTAAAATGGTGTGAAATAAACCCCTCTTTGCTCCAGATCTTCTGAGAAGCTCCGCAGACCTCTGTTGCTACACTAGGCAGCTGTTCGCACATGTGTCCCACTATGTGTCCCACTTGCTGTGGCAGCATGTCGCTCAATCTAAAGTCAGAACAAAGTGCCCAGCCATGCTATTGATAATGGGTGCCTCCTTCTGAGGAGCCCTGGCATTGGAACAGAGGGCTTGGGTTAACCATAGGAGGTCGGGGTATCTCTGGACCCAGGATACTCTGGGTATCCTGGCTAGTGCGGGCAGGACCTATGAGAGATCTGGATGAACCATCTCCTGATCACTGAAATCATATGGTTGTTGAGTTAAAAACCAGCCCATCTCAACAGATCTAGACTGATCAGTGTTAAAGACTCCATTTCCACAGTGCCATCAATTGGCGACGAAATGCAAACCTGACCAGCTCTTTATTTATTTCAAATGAAAAGGGAAGGGAATGGGTCATTTTTATAACAAAAGCCACAACAACTTACTAGTCGGCTTTCACGTAACCTTTTCCTTCTCGGTCGAAAACCCGAAAGGCGTTCAGAATGATCTCTTCTGGATCCGTGCCTAGAAGGGGAACAAGCAGAGGCCTTAATATTTTTAAATACTCCTTTAGCACATGGTTCAGACATGTATCACATCATGATTTCCATACGCAGCAGGACCAGCAGCCAAACATATGAATAAAATCATACAGTTGGGGGGATCCCAAGGGCCATCCAGTCCAACCTCCTTCCATGCAGGAATACACAGCTCAAGCACTCCTGAAAAAGGCCCATGAAATACCTCTGCTGAAAGACTTTCAAAGATGGAGTGATCATCACCCTCGGATGCAATCTATTCCAATCTTCAACAGCTTTTACATTCTTCTTGGAATCTCTTTTCTTGTAATAGGTTTGTGTTCTAGGGCTTGCCTTCACTTGCTAGAATACTTCAAGTTGTCTCTAAAGTATTCTGCGCACACACACCCCCTCCAGTTCCCCTTTTACCTGCTGTTTTGTCGAGGATTTTCAGCTCTCACAATGTGGTTTGAGTGTTGGGCTATGACTTTGGAGACCCCGGTTCAATTCCCAACTCAACCATGAAACCCACTGGATGATATTGGGTGAGTCACACTCTCACAGCTTCAAGGGAAGGCAATGCCAAACCACCCCTGAACCAGTCTTGCCAAGAACACCCATGATAGGTTTGCCATAGGGTTGCCATAAGTCGGAAACGGCTTTCAGGCACACAACAAGTGGCACCAGATCTCTCTCGACAGAAAAATCTCACAAAACTACAGTGCCCAGAATTCCATAGCATGGATCTATGGCAGTTAAAGTGGTGTCAACCTAGATTATTTCCGCAGTGTAGATGCAGCCTAAATGAGATTCATTAGAAAAGGCAATATTGGGCCCGAACAGACAGGCCAAAATAAAGCTGCTTCGGGTCACTTTGGAGGTATGCTGTTTAAATGACACACACATCTTAAGAGGCCAGAAGCTGCACTAAAGCTGCACCTTAGGACTGGAGCATGGATTTGGCATGGCTTCCGGACTCTTAGGATGCATGCATGATTTAAACAGCATACCTCCAAAGTGACCCGAAGCAGCTTTATTTTGGCCTGTCTGTTTGGGCCCATAGCTAGGAAAGGTAGAAAGTAGGAGAAAAAGAGGTGCAGTACATAGCAGATGGATAGACTTAGCCAAGGAACGGTAGAAGACAGAGGTCATGCAGGTGTCTCATGTACAGGGTTGTCATGAGTCAAAGTCAACTCAAAGGCTAACAGTTATTCAGGGGGAGAGATGAGATTGGGATTCAGGGAGCAAGTTCCTGGCCTTCCAACGCCAGATGAGCACTTGAGCAGAAAAGAAAGAAAACTTCTCCCCCCAAAAGCGGCCCACACTCCACAACAACAACAACAACGACAAAAAAGCATTGCTGTGTGCTAATGCCAACCACATGGGCCGCTCCGCTCTACAAAGGGTCGGAAGAAATGCAATTTGTATCCCACACGGAGATGCCGCCCGCCTTCAAAGAGACCACTTGATGCATCGGTTAATCAAAAGGGAATGGTTGCCACTTCAAAGCTGGACGTCCAGGAGGAAGATGGAGCGCAACCTCCTCCTTCTTGCGCTTCTCCCGCCACCGCCAAATGGGCGCAAGGGTGTGGAAGAGCCCCTTACTTAAAGACTTACTAAAGATTGTTTCGGGATGCAGACTAGTTAGAAAGAGAGCAAAGGAGTTTATGGGAGCTGATGAGGGTGGCCAGTTCAGGATCATCCCACACTTCCAGGTGACAACCTGAGATCTACAGTATGGCCCCTGGTAAGATGTGTAGCGAATTAAGTACTAACCACAGTCAGCAGTTCGCACACAGAGATGCAAGCGTACAGGGAGGACATATTCTCCTGTTTGGGGCATGACTTTGTAATTGCTGTTGTGTGCCTTCGAGTCGTTTCTGACTTATGGTGACCTAAGGAGGACCTCTCATAGGGTTTTCTTGGTGAGTTTCTTCCAAAGGGGTTTGCCATGGCCATCCTCTGAGGCCGAGAGAGTGTGACTTGGCCAAAGTCACCAACTGGCAGAGATAGAAATCTGCATGCAGCCCTTTCTTCTTTCCTGGAGATGACCCACTAAAACTGGAGAGTCGGGGCATTTCTCCAGTTCACGATTCAAGGCAACTGATAACAACTACCATAGATAAAAATTCACAGTATGCAATCTAAGTATTTAGATTGTGAAATGATTATACATTGTTTAAAAGCATCAACCATTACAACCAAAGAAAACAAGAAATCCAGCACATTACACAAGGCCCTGGAGCAGCCACCAAGAAGGCCCTGGCTTCTGTGTTCCCACCAAAGGGGTCTTGGGGGATTGTCGGACCTCCCCAGAGGGTCTCCCCAGATCTCAAAACATGGGCAAGTTCATATGGGGAGAATATGGTCCTTCAGATAGCCCGAGCCATGAAGGAGATGTATGCGCCAGACAGACCATTCTGTTTCTTGTTGTCCCATACCTTTGAGCTTCTCTCCAAACATGGTGAGGAAGACGGTGAAGTTAATGGCACCCGGGGCTTCCTTGATCATCTCTTCCAACTCTTCATTCTTGACGTTCATGCGACCTGTGACACAACATCATTTGTCTTATACAAGATTAAAAGAAAAATCCATTGCCTATTTAAAAATTTAACCTGAGAGGACACCCTTCTAGGAATCTCTAGATTCTCCAGCGCAACTCTATGTTCAACATTTGCTGGAAGTTGACCATAGAAACATGTTGGAGGACCTACAAATGCCTAGAGAAGTGTTTTCTCTAGTACTCCTGGGTCCTTTAGAGATTCCTAGAGAGATGATGATGATGATGATGATGATGATGATGATGATGATGATGATGATATCCCACTTTCCACCCCCAAATTGGGACACAAAGCAGCTTACACAAACTAAAACACGTTAATCAAATCTGCAAATAAATCAGTCCACAAAAGTCCAAGCTTCAAATGTGGAGATCTTCTTTGTGCTTCTAAGATTGTACATCTAAAAGCCCTTTAGATTAATGTACGTAGCAATTCTGTTGTTGTTGTTTTTACCCAGCGCAGCAAAGGTATCCCTCAGGTCAGCCTTGTCGATGAAGCCGTCTCGGTTCTGGTCCATAATTGTGAATGCCTGTGAAGGAACCAAAGAGGAGATCATTGCTTGTACCCAAGAGGACAGTAGACCTTCAATTGTGGGCCTTGTCCGCATGGGTCAAATAAAACATCCTCCCTGTGTCTTTTTGGTGATCATTTCGGACAATGCAGGGCCCAGTCCCTGTTCTGGTCCAAATGACGTATGGCCAGTTTGGCAGTAAACCTGCTCTGTACCACTCTTAACATAGTTTTAATAAAATCACCTTTTGCTTCAGATCTTCTAGGACAATCCAGACCCCTCCATAGTGATGGTGGACAGCTGTTACATGCTACCCGGAGACGCACTCATGCACTGAGAACAAGGCATCCATCCATGTGGTTGGTTCTGGATGCCTTGTTGTGGCCTCAGAGCAAGCAAGTCCCACCAGCGGCAATGTGTGGCACAGCAGGATGACATGTGTGAACAGCCACCCAGCATCGCCACAGAGTGCCCAAGGTAATGAGAGGACACTGGGGCAGTGTTGGGGCCAGAATACTCTGAGTTGCTCCCAGAGTATACTAGCATGTCTGAACCCAGCCTACACCCCACTACACTTGATCTTTAGGCTGCACCCGCACTGGAGAAATAGTCCAGTTTGACACCACTTGAACTGCCATATAGTTTGTGGTGGCACCAGAGCTCTCTGGCAAAGGAGGCTAAATGTCTCACCAAACTACAATGCCCAGAATTCCATAGCATTGAGCCGTGGCAGTTAAAGCGCTGTGGGATATTAAATACCTTGAAGGCTCCAGATCCCATTGATTGACTGATTGACTGATTGATTGATTTACAGTATTTATACCCTGCTCTTCAGCCCGAAAGGCTCTCAGAGCATCTTACCGATAGTTATTCAGATGGTTTGATCTTGGAAGCTAAACAGGGTCAGTGGTGGTTAGGGCTTGGATGGGAGGCCATCAAGGAATACCAGGTGCTGCAGGATATATTTCAGTGGAAAGAACATGGTAAATCCACCTGTGAGGATTCCTTGCCCAAGAAACCCTATGAAATTAATGGGGTTGTCATAAGCCAACGGTAATTTGACGGTACGTACGTACCCAAATATTTGCAAAAATGAATACATTTCTTCATCAAATCAAGAACTGTCCAGCCAAGCCAAACCAAGAATAAGGGAGAACCGAGTAACTGGGATCGATTTGTCCTACAGATCACATTGAAAACAGACCCCGTTGTTGGCCAAGACAACCCACCGCAGAGTTAAAGAGATTGTACCTCTTTGAATTCCTGAATCTGGCTCTGATCGAACATGGAGAACACGTTGGAGCCGCCGCCTTCCTTCTTGTGCCGTGCCATTTTGGGGGCCTGCAACATTCAAAAAGGTAGACCGTCATAACATGAGGACCACCGCAACACTGTGGCTGAACCCTGTCTCCAAAATGAGATGTTTCATCCGAAAAACACAGCCGAGTACATAACAAGGTACAGTTTATGCAACATAGCTGCAAATGAATGTATGGCCCTATACAGACAGGCCAAAATAAAGCTGCTTCAGGTCACTTTGGAGGTATGGTGTTTCAATGATGCATTCGTCCTAAGAGTCTGGAAGCTGCACCAAAGCTGCACTCCAGTCCTTAAGACTGGAGTGTGGCTTTTGTGTGGCTTCTGGACTCAGGATGCATATATCATTTAAACAGCATACTTGCAAAGTGACTCGAAGCAGCTTTATTTTGGCCTGTCTGTATCAGGCCAATATTTATATGAGTCTTTTTATTTTATTTTATTTTGCATTTTGTTTTGCAATGTCCTGCGTTTTGTGGTGCCTTTGCGGAATGAAATTGTGTCGCCTTGCATCTACTTGGAGCATTTCTCCTCCCGTTTTCCAAAGCGGTGTAGTAAGGCTTTAGAACATCTTGCTTTTCTTTAACCATCCGCTCCCACTCGTCTCTAGATCTGATCTTTCCTTGCTCTTGTGCCGATTTCTCCTCTCCTTTCCCTCGGTCCGCTGTCCTCCTTTGCTCTGACTGCCTGACCTTATCATCTCGGAGGAATGTAAGGAATTCCCACCCGGGAAACCTAGTTAAAATATATGTCCGTGTGTCTATATCGGTTGCAAATCCTCAGCTATTTCCTCCTGGCATGCAAGAGCAAATAATGACCCTCCTTGCCTCCTTACTTTGCAATTTTCACCCTGTAGCTGTACATTTCAAAGCGTTTTGAGGTTGTTGTGCTTTTACTGTAAAAGCCATTCAATGGTGGAATAGATTGCCTTGGAGGGAAGCGGATTCTCCTTCTTTGGAGGTCTTTAAACATAGTTTGGATGGGGATCTCTCCAGAGTTTTAGTTGTGCATTCCTGCATGGCAGGGGGTTGGACTATATGGCCTTTAGGGTCCTTTACGACTATAAGATTCTATACTACAGAGTATTCTTTCCACTCCTTTCCCCCGCTAGCCTCTGGTTTGGTGTATCTGCTGGTCAGCCTTTAATATTGTTGGATTATCTTTTTTTATGAGAGCCAGTGTGGTGCATAGGTTTGAGTGACTACATTCTAGAGACCAGGGTTCGAATCCCCTCTTGGCTACGCAAAATCACTGGGTTTGATCCCAGGTAAGTTACACTTTCTCAGAAGGAGGCAAAGGCCAATGCCCTTTGAAAAAATTTTGCCAAGAAAACCTCATGTTTGGGTCGCTTTAGGGTTAGCATGAGTTGGAAACTCCTTGAAGGCACAACAACAACCACAGTTCCTCTTGTGCAAAGCAATCGAAAGCAGCTCTTAAGGAATGAGATCTTTGGCCCAGTTGCCCTCTTTGGCCCAGATTGGAGAAGACGCTGGGAATGATTTCCCTATAAATGCCTATGGTTTGAGCGTTGGACAATGACTCTGAAGACCAGGGCTTGAATCCACGCTCAGCCATGGGCCTTGAGCAAGTCACGCTCTCTCAACCACCGAAGAAGGCAAGGGCAACAACCCACCTCTGAACAAATCATGCCAGAAAAACTTCATGGTATGGTTGCCTTAGGGTTACCATAAGTTGGAAATGACTGGAAGGCACACAACAACAATCACATTCATAGTGGATCGCTAGGAACTGTTAGGATACTCTCTTTAAAAAAATAAAGTCACTGCCATGGTTAAAATGCCAGGCAGTTTATATGATGAACAGTGAGGCCAAAGCATTGCCCCTAAAGAAATGCTTTGGGGGCCTGCAACTTTGATCCTCTCTCCCCCGGGATTCCTTTCCCACCCGGCGGCTTTGCCATTTGTTCGATCCTCGCCTTTTATGGACAGCATTCCATCCCCCTGATCATATATTTCTTTTGCAATCCGGCTATAATTAGACGATAACTCTAATCCGAGCGTCTCGGTGGATGAAGTCACGACAAATGCCAATGAGGTGACGCTCGGGTATTCGGGAATGGAGGGGAAAAGGGGGGGATTTTGTTTTCCAGATCTTTTGTAGCACGGAGCAGTTGGATTCATCGAGGAGGAGGAGGAGGAGGTATTTTCCCACATGCAAAATAATAGGCTTTCTATCTGGCGACTGTCTACCGCTTTATTCTCCCTAAAAGAAGGGGCAAGGAGAGGACAGTTTAGGGTCCATCCCGGACAACCCTAAATAACCAAAGGTCCTTCAGATCTTTCTATTTCCAGAAGGGAAAATGGCTTTGGGTACTACACTTTCCAGAATCCCCGATGAGGATTCTGAGACTTCTAGTTGAAGGCAAATAAGAGATTTTACTCTGACTAACATCTTCAAGCATCCATCCATTTCTATGCTTGGCATGCGCTTCTTTCAAAGCAATCATGCGCCTTGGGCAACATATTTGAAAAACGAGGAAAGCCCACTGTGTACATTTCTAAAATGCAGATGGATTTAAAATGCAGATGTGTTTTTGTTCATGGGGCTGTTATATCTCCAATCCGATAATATAAGGATAGGAGTACAGCTATTGGTTACATGAGGCCTTTTCAGGACTCCCATGCTTTGGGCCCCTTCACCCCAACCCCATGAAGAATGTATTCGGAATAGCCAAGTCGGCCATGCAGGAAAATGAAACAAGATCCAAAAGGAGGGATACCTTTCTGGGCCAACCAAAATTCATAAAATGCACCATGCAAAATTTCAAATGGCTTCTTCGTCAAGCAAAGATGTTTTAAAAACATGCAGGAGAGGGAAAGTGGCATGAGAATCACAGGCCTACATTTCGTCTCAGATGTCATAGAGTTAGATGTCAAGGGTCATCCAATCCAACTCCATTCTGCCATGCAGGGACTCACAATAAAAACACTTGCAACAGACGGCCATCCGGTCTCTGTTTAAAGACCTTCAAAGAAGGAGACTCCATCATCCTCCAAAGCAGACATCTCTTACTATCAGGAAATTCTTACTATCAGGTGGAATCTCTTTCCCTATAGCTTGACTCCATTGCTCCATGCCCTAGTCTCTGGATCAGCAGAAAACATGTTTGCTCTATCCTCAGTATGTTGTTGCTGCTGCTGTGTGCCTTCAGGTCTTTTCCAACTTACATCAACCCTAAGGCAAACCTTGGCATGTTTCTTCAGAGGGGTTTGCCATTACCACTGTGGCAGGGAGAGTTGTGACATACCCAAAGTGACCCACTAGATTTCCACAGCCGAGCCAGTATTCGAACTCAGGTGTCCCGGGCCATAGTCCGATGCGCAAACCACTTCACCATGCTGCGTTCACCTTAACGTCACCATAAGTCCAAAATGACTTGAAGGCACACAACAACGACAATGAGGACATTGAAACATGTGAAGTCGAAGGCTTTCATGGCCAGCATCCATAGCTTTTTGGGGGCTATGAGGCCATGTTCTAGAAGAGTTTGTTTCTGATGTTTTGCCAGCAGCTGTGGCTGGCATCTTAAGACATCTCTGAAGATGCCACTGCCACAGATGCTGGTGAAACATCAGGAATAAACTCTTGTAGAACATGGGCACAGAGCCCCGAAAACCCCACAAAAAACTATGGTTAAAGGTTTGTCCATACTTTGTCTTGGTTATTAATCGGAAAGGAGACTGTGGTCAAGGAATCAGAATAGGACTTGGAAGGGTGGCTATGTCTGCTCACAAACTCCATTTACAAAGAGGTGACATCCCCACCGGGATTTCCGTCATCATTTCCATCTTGTTTGTTTGTGGTTTGTTGCTTTTGCTGTTTGCAGTCGTGGGCTTTTATGGGGTTTTCTTTGCTCTTTTTCATTGCTGCCTCCTTTCCTGAACTCCATCATATTAAGCAATTGCCCAACTCTGTCAAACGGCAGGGCTGGCCCTCCAAGTTTCTCTAGACTTCATAGAGCCGGGCCAAGAGAGTCTCCTCATCCCTTGGTCTGCCCTATTTCAGCTGTGTTGATATAAAATATCCAATATGTGTGGTCTGCACATTTAGGCTTCCCTTCCTTCCTCCTCTCCCTGCATTACAGGACGGCTACAACTTGTAATTATTATTGTGCCATTTCTGACAACCGTGTTTTGTCTCCGGCTAATCCTTTGAAAGTGGCATTACCGGGGAGCTGAAACATTACGATGCCATAAAACCTCGGTAATATTTATAAACCCTTTAAGACATCGTAAAGTGTGAGAGGTGGGGTGGCGGCGGTGGGGCAGGCGGGGGGCTCTGGGAATGGAAAACCTCCCTGCAGAGTTCATTTAGCATAATTACATGTGCATTTCGCTCTGATTAATAAAGAGCGATCATTTCCTTATGTATCAACATCCTCAGGTTGCTTTCATTAAGAATATTGCCATCATTATGCAGGCTTGGAGCAAAGCCCTCGCCTTCCACGCCAGTTGCCTTCCACCGTTTTAGAAGCAGCAGACACTTCCCTGGGACTCAGGATGCTTCCGAATATATATATATATATATATATATATATATATATATATATATATATTTGCAAGGTAGCTGTCGTCGCCGTAGCAGAATAAGCAATGGGTGAATCCCTGGCTTAGGGTGCCAAAATATTCTCGGCTGTCCCCGAAGTATTTCCCCCTTTACCCGCTCTCTTTTGCTGTGGGTTTATGGCTCTCACAGACAACAGTAGGTGACTGCCTTCTCACCCATCCCCACGCCTCTCCTGGCACTGTGGCTGAGGTCTGAATAAGGTACCCAACCATACTATCAACACTAAAGATCTTGCTCTAGGAGTAACTTGCACCTGCATTGAAGGTTGTCGCCATTATCACTGAGAAGAGAGCCAAAAACTCACAGTAAGGTGAGTTATTTAAGTGTGGACTCGGGGGCAAAAGCTCAGAATCGAGTGCAGGCATCATGTAGACGGTCGACACTCTCAAACAGCCAACACTGGGAAAGTGCTCTCTTGCATCTTCCTCAAGCTCACCTGTGATGGTGATGGGACCAGGGCCATTACCATCACTTTGTGGTGGGACCAGGACCGTCACCATCAACCTGGTGATGGGGCCAAGACCATCACCATTGCCTGGTGGTGGGATCAGGACCATCAGAGATGTGATTCTTCGGGTACGATGCATCCAAGCCATATAGGGTCATAACCAGTGCTGTAGTTGCCAGTGTAGTGTAGTGGTTTCAGTGTTGGACTAGGACTCTGGGAAACCAGGGTTCAAATATTCCCTGCTCTGCCATGGAAACCCACTGGGTAGCCTTGGGCACGTCACTTTCTCTTGGCCTCAGAGGAAGGCAAGGGCATCTCTGAACAAATCCTTCCAAGAAAACCCTGTGATAGGATCACCGTAGGGTCTCCATGACTTGAAGGCACGCAACACCAACCATGTTGGTTACTTTCCTCCAAGATAATGGAGAACCCATCATCGTGCGTCAAGTCTTGAGGTGTTGCTTTTCTGCATTGCATATGTTCCCCTAAATAGCGGCACCATGATGGCATCGTCCACTGAGATTTTTGGGGAGACAGTTCTCAATGGATGATGGCAACATTGTGCGTTTTCATATGGCAACACAACCAGACACTTCTCTGATTCCCGTACCTGCTCTTCAGGCAGAAAAAGTGGCTCAGACAGCAAAGCAAGAGCTGGTCCTAATTCGGTCCTCAGGAACCGCAGCTCACGTATTGCAAGTGGGCTGGAGTTAGAAACAACATTTCCACTAGTGGTTAAATGGCTAGACTAAAGAGTGGAAGATCTCAGTTCAAATCCCTTACTCAGCTCTGAAGGCTGCTTTGGTCCGCTCACCACCTTTCAGTCTGATCTACCTCACAGGTTTGTTGTGAGGATAAAATACAAAGAGGGAGAACCATGCATGGCCTCGTCCACTCGTATCTGGCCTTCAAGTCATTTCTGATTTATGGCGACCCGAACACTTTTGACCCTACGAATGAGAGCCAGCGTGGCCTGAGCATTGTACCACAACCCTGGGGACATTGTATTTAATGGGGCTTGGTTTTGCAGGATCCTGGAACTAAACCCTAGCGGATAAGAAGAATCCACTGTACAAGAAAGAGAGTAAGACAGGTAGAGAGAGAAAGGGGGAACGAACAAAAAGGACAGATGAAAGAAAAAGAAAGAACCCCTTACCATGCCGACGTTCTTCACCTTCTCTGCCCACCAACCCCAGACAATGAGTATTGTCCCTCTATATATAGGCTTATTCCAGGGGGGCAAAGTATGCTGGCTCCGAGTTTAGACAATAGCGCCAACTGGACCTCCATGCCATTCCAGGCATTTCCAGCCCCTCGCTAGGTTTACTTCCATAGCATTAACACCGCATATAAGTAGAACAAGAAAGCTGAAACCACGTTGGGTGAGGGTGAAATGCCTTTCTGGGGGCACTAGTGCTTTTCAGAGCTCTTCCAAAGTGGCATTTCATTGACCAGAGACATCTTCATAGGACAAGATGGGGAAATGTTCACCCACATAGCCTTAAAAAGAGAAAAGGGATATGTATATAATGTAGTTATAGTGGTCTGATCACAGAGACCACATCCAGTCTGACTCCATGCCATGCAGGAACTCTCAACGATGATGCTTTAACTGCTCAACCTCCATTCTATCTAAATAAATAAAAATATCGAACCCTGGGATTTGTAGTTCATGAAGGGGGCACTGGCAATTCCTTAATACTATTCCCCGAACAGGAGACAGAAATTCAAAAGACCACCTCAAACTGCAAGTCCCATTAAGCTTATAAAGCTTAATGAATTTGCAGAGATGGGGAAATTGACCAATCTAATATAAGAGAAGGAACTGCAGAGCCCTTTGATGGCGAATGGCGTCTGGAGACTGACTCTTGGCATAAGAAATCTTATAAGAGAGGAAACTATAGAGTCCTTTAATGGTGAATGGAGTTTGGGGAGTGAATCTTAGAATAAGAAATCTCATATAAGAGAGGGAACTATAGAGTTAGGGTTGCCATCCCCGAGGACCTCGAAACCGGGACAAATGTAGGACAATGTTTTAAAATGTAGGACCTTTTAAAAAAAAATTCCTGGCCAGGAAATTTAAAAAAAAGGTCCAACATTTTAAAGGTCCAACAGGAGGGAGCGTCTCCGCAGCTGGAGCTCCAACCGCGGAGAGCCCTCCAAGGCCTCAGCAAGGCCTTGGAGCCGCCGCGGGGGCTGAGGTGACTGCGGTGGGTGGGGCCGTCCCGGTTTGGGTGCCAAACCGGACCGGGACCGGGACAGCACCGCCCAAACTGCTATTGTCCCGCCCCACAGCAGGATATGGCAACCCTAGATGGGGACCCTGTGGCGGGGGTAGGGGAGGCACATGAAAGGTCCCCATTGGCCACATATGGCCCACAGGCTGCACAAGTTTCAACATGCATCTGATGAAGTACTCAGGCTACCAAAGCTTATGCTGCAAATGGCGTTCTCAAAGGTGC
>NC_056532.1:3240001-3242911 GCF_019175285.1 Sceloporus undulatus | reverse complement strand
GAACCACCGGTCTCCATCACACATCAAGACCTTCCAGAGAAACCCTTTATGACTTATGCGTAGAGGTGCTTGAAGGACCACCTGCCTCCATATATACATACACATACATCAAGACTTTCCAAAGAAGTCCTTGATGATGTAGGACCTGCCATCCACAGATGCTGGCGAAACATCAGGAATAAACTCATCTAGAACATGGCCACACCGCCCGAAAAACCCACAAAAATACTATGTCCTTAAATGCCTTGAGGGTTGTCTTATGGGAAAACGAAGTCGTCTTGGTCTGTTATTCTACAGCAGAGATTCCCAGCCTCTGATCCTACAAGTATTGAGGACTCCCGTGAGTCCAAAATTCCTGGAGGACCAAACATTGGGAACCATCGGTGCTAGAGGTCAGGATTAGATCTAATGGGGCCTGTGACTGTCTTCCTTCACCACTGCTGTGAGAGCATGGGAAGAGTGCAACCATTAGCATAGTGCACCCAAAGGATCCCAGCTTCGGCCTAAGAGCCTGGTAACTTAATGAATAATGCCATGTTCATTTAAACAGCCATGTTCCAAAGCGCCTCTTGGTGCACAGAGTTCAAGCTAGTTTCCACATGTGCTGCGGATCAAACAGCGGTGGCCCATGGGAGGAGCAGGATGGGGAAATGGCACTGGCAACCTTCTCAGAAGGAAAAGCCAAAAGGCAAGGCCAACCTATCGGCTGTCGAAAAATATCGATTTAATGGCTTTCCTGGCTCAGAAGTATGAACCATTGGCTCCTTCTACTGGTAGGAGACTCAACTGCACCAGGAGAGCATCAACCAGATGTTCAACCAGAACAGAGCAGTGGCCAAGATGGGCCTTTGGTTGGATCCAACATCAGGAGGTTTGCCATTGCCTTCTCTTGTGGCCAAGAGCGTGTGACTTGGTCAAAGTCACCTAATGGGTTTCCATGGCCAAACAGGGATTTGAACAGTGGTCTCCAGTCATAGCCCAACGCTCAAACCACTGCTCCGTGATGGCTAGGAAAGAGCAACTAGCTATAAAAAAACATAGATGAATTAATATATATTCAATTAATATCGATATAAATTTATTATCGGTATAGTCAGTCAATCAGTTAGTTATGAATAACTAGTTAGTGACACTTCGCTCCCTTTCCAAACAGCATAGATATAAATATGGTAGTCACCATTTTAAATGCAGAGCAGGGACTCTGCTCCTTTCCCGATGTAACTCTCATCTCATTTTCATGTGTGAGACCAAAAAACCGTAATACTTTCCTCTCTTCATCCTGTAATCCATGAAATGTTTTCTGTCCCTCTCCATATTTCTGTCCCTATTTTTGCATTTGCAGGAATGGTTTTTGTGCGTCTGCCAAATGTGTACATCTTGCACAACGTCTACAGCGGTGGCCGATTACGTCTACGTCTGTGGGGTAGCGAGCCCGCTCTGGACTTTGGTCTGAACTGTAAGTGTTCCTTGTATAAAGGTTTCCACGATCCTTGGAGAACTCCTTTAAACTTCAGCCTAAAGCCCAGAGCGGGTTCACTGGCCCAACAAGACGGCAGACGCAAGCACCAGACCGTACACTGGGTTATTTTAACCTGCTGTGATCTTGTGCTTGTTGTGTGTGTCTGAGAGAAAGTGTGCTTTGCTTCACAAAAGAAAAAGAAGGCAGTTGTGAGCAAATTATGGACATCCCGACGGAAAGCAAAGTAAACTACTCTTTGTTTCCTTCTTGCGCTGTAGGGGAGAGCGCTTGCGGTAGCTGGGAATTTCTCAGTCGCTGTCTCTGGGTCTTGAGAAACAGCCTTTCTTGCCAAGAACGAGAAATCTGGCAAACGCTTTTCCTCTGGATGCCAGCTCTACGCCGTCGGATCCTGGCCAAGGCATAGAGAGAGTCACTAATTCGTAATGGAACGAGGCTGGAGTCCTAAAGAAAGACCCACTCGCAGTTATTCCATTTACCCGTAAGAGCGGATGCGCACTTAGTCGTGGACAGTAGGTGCCATTTTAAAGTTAAACTCTGTGGCAAGATGATATCAAAGAAATCCCTGCAAAAAGCATGAAAGTGGGGCAAGTGAATGGATGGAAGAGTGGGGGATATATTCCTTTTACGGACAAATTTATACTTCTATAATTCTACAGTCATGTAATCTGGTGTTTTTAATTGTGTCTTTAAAATCGCACTGACTCATAGCATCCTAAAATCTGGAAGGAGCCCCAAGGAGTCCCATCTACTCTGACTCCCCTGCCATGCAAGAAAACCATACTCCAAGGCAGTCTATTTCATTGTCAAACAGCTCTTGCAGTCAAGAAGTTCTTCCAGATGCTTAGATGGAATCTTGTTTCTTGCCATTTGAATATGTTATGTCATCCCTCAGCCTTCTCTTCTCCAAGCTAAACATACCCAACTTCCTAACTGTTCTTCATAGGGCTTGGCTTCCATACCTTTGATCATCTTAGTTGCCTTTCTCTGGACATGTCCCAGCCTGTTGATATCCTTCTTGAACCCTTCCATCTTTTTCTTTTCCATTGAGCTTTCTCTCCTACTGCTTGTCCGCCTTTTCCCTTCCCTTCCAAGCTATTCTTTCTCTCTCTGAATCATTTGGAAAACTCAGAGGACCTTCAGAGAAAAGGAGAGCATGAAGCTGCTTAGAAGCCCCTTGGAGAAATGAATTGGCCAGGCCTGTCTTCAGTTTTGTCTTCCATGGTTAAGGACAGAGTGGCATCTAGTGACTGAAGATGGCACTGCAAACTGCAGAGGCATTTCGATTCACTAAAATTAGTCAATGGTTAGAGACAGAGTGGCATCTAGTGACTGAAGATGGCACTGCAAGGTGGAGAAGGAATTTTAATTCACTAAAATCAATCAATAGTTAGGGACAGAGTGGCATCTAGTGACTGAAGATGGCACTGCAA
>NC_056532.1:3234513-3239901 GCF_019175285.1 Sceloporus undulatus | reverse complement strand
TGCAATATTTCCACATTTTTGCCATTTGCAAATATTTCCAAGGATCCTTTGCCTCCCTATGTACCATCAACGGTGGGAAATTCTTGGAAGACGGAGCAGAGGGCTGTCTGGGGCACAGCTGAGGATGGTCTCAGAGAACAGCAAATCCTCGCAGTGAAGGAGAACTGGACGATTAACAGCGTGGAACTTAAAGGGGGGTAGGAAGGATATCAGCCCAAGGAGCGCAGCTGAAGAAACTGAACTTCCCAAAGACAAAACATATGTCAAGTTAATCTTCCCTTCTGCCCCCAGGCCTTCCAGCCCCCCCCACCTCCTCGACTTCTCAAACTGCATCTGAAAGGTGATCCCATCCCTTGCCCGAATTCCCCCTGGCCATCCCTGGAAGACTGGTAATCCCTTAACTGGAGCAAATTGTAACAGATTTCCTCTTGACCAAACTCTCCGACCACAGCTGCAAGAGCAGAGAGCTCCCCTTTCTCTCTCTCTCCCCTTTATCAGTTTCCAACCAGGGCTGGTCTAACTCAAACTTCTTCTCCGCTTGTCCAGAAAGGATTATATCAACTGGTGTCTTTCCTTGTCCAAATAAACCCCTACGGACACCCCCCAAAAGAGTCAGCATCCGCGTAGCAGTTTGAGCGTTGGACTAGGACTCTGAAGACCAGGGTTCGAACCCATGCTCAAGTCATATTGGGCTAATCCAGATGGAGAAAGAGGTTCTCTAGAGGTTGATTTTGCATCAAGTCACCGTCCTTCTCAGACTGGACCATGTGGAGACTTAAGACTAAGACTAAGACTAAGACTGAATGAACGCCCTCTGGGCACAATCCAAAGATTGATAGTCCTGCAAGGCTTGGAAGGCCTCATCTTAATGTGTGAACAAAGAGGTGAGAAGGCTGGACTTCCAAAAGAGGTGGACTTTGGGGAACTGGGTCATCAATAAATATCTTTGGAACGGTCTGAGTCAGTATAAGATAACTTTCCACGTTCCTAAATCCACTCTGTGGGGTCCATTTTCAAAAGACGATAGACCTTTCCAGTAAAATGGAGATGAAATATGAAAAGTAACTTGACAAAGTCACAGTTGGTCCTCTGTATCCATGGATTTTTTTATCCACGGATTCAACCGTCCATACCTACTGATATTTTTATAAAGCCCTACATGGCCTGGGTCCAGCTGACCTGAGAAACGCTTCCTCCCATACAATCCTTCCCGCACTCTCAGGTCCTCTGGGATGAATCTACTGCAATGACAGAGAACTAGACTGACAACTACTTCCCAGAGGACGTCGTCGTCGTCGTCATCATCATCATCATCATCATCATCCATGGAGTCACCATCCGTAGTTTGGAGACACTTTTTAAAAACGTAAAATGCAATAAGGAAACCTTGATTTGGCCACTGGATCTAAGAGACACCATTTTACAAGGCCACTGTGTTTAATGGGACTTGAGCACCCATGGATTTTGGTAACCACGAAGGGTCCTGGAACCAAACCCTAGCGGATACCAAGGGCCTACTGTGCTTCGCAAGCCTCTCCAACATTGCTATAAGAAGATGAACAATTTAAAAAAGGGTAGCATTCCTGGGTAGTATCCCTGAATTCAATGGGAAAGATTCAAGGAAGCATGCGATAGATGATTTCATTGAAGCCTGTGGGTTATGGCCTCGGTTTCAAACAAAACCCAGACCCTTGTCAAAACCTGGAAACGCAAAACGATTGCTGTTGCTTTTTCATTTCCAAATCCCCAGTCCGCCAAACACACAAACGTTATAGACCAGGCTGCCATTGTGAGTCTTATTTATCTGCCCAGCGTATCGCCTTTCTAGCTGACAAACATACAGCCATAAAAAAAACCCCGAAGTGAACGCTTTAATCCGCTTTTTTCCCCATTTTCTCTACGGTGGAGCATTATTTTAAGCAGATGTTTACGTCTCGGGTCGCGAACTAGACCTCGTGAACTATCTGTCCGTATCTGCTTTCTTTCAGGGTATCTGCGCCTTCTTTCATCCCCAAATGTTTGGAAGATAGAATCATAGAGTTGGAAAGGGCCCCCCTGAGATCGCTGGGTCAAACTCCCCCCTCAAGGCAGGATCTCCAGCTAGAAGATCCCCAGCAGGGAGCTGTCCAGCCTCATTGTGAAGACATCCAGCGGAGGAGACCCCCTCCACCTCTCCAGGCAATGGGTCCCATTGCTGGACTGCTCTTACTGTCAAGGAATGCTTTCTAATGTTCAGCCACAAACTACTGCGCATGGTGTTTGAAGGATTTTTTTGTCTTAATAGTAGGAGCAGGGAAGTTGATGACCAACTGTACTTCTTTTGGAGAGATCTTAGTCATGTTGTTGTTGTTGTTCACTACCCTTGAACCAATCCCGACTCATGGCAACCCTGTGGATGAGACATCTCTATATTCTTCAGCCCTCAGCTACTCTACTCAGTTCTTCCAAAGCGGTCCATGTCCTCTTTGGTTGAATTCATCTTCTGGTGTACAATCTTCCTCTCTTTCGACTGCCTTCCATCTTTCCTAGCATTGGAATCATAGAATTGGAAGAGACCCCAAGGGCCAACCAGTCCAACCTCCTGCCATGCAGGAACTCACAATCAAAGCATCCTTGACAGATGGCCATCCAGCCTCTGTTTAAAGACCTCCAAAGAAGGAGACTTTATGGGAGTATGTTCCACTGTCGAACAGCCCTTACTGTCAGGAAGGTCTCCTTAATGTTGAGGTGGGATCTCTTTTCCTGGAGCTTGCATCCATTGCTCCAGGTCCTGTTCTCTAGAGCAGCAGAAAACAAGCTTGCTCCCTCTATTATTGTCTTTTCTAGTGAATCCTTCCTTCTCATGATGTGGCCAAAATACAATAGACTCAGTTCCGTCATCTTGGCTTCCAGGAAATGTTTGGGCTTGATCTGTTTGTCTTTTGGGGCCATCCATGGTATCCTCAGCACTCTTCCCCAGCACCACATCTCAATTTTTCCTATCTGCTTTGTTCTATGTGCAGCTTTCACATCCGTGCATGAAGATGGAGAATACAATGGCTTGGATGGTCCTCATTTTAGTGTTCTAACTCACAGGGTTGCTATAAGTTGACTTGATGGCAAATAGCAGCAAACACTGGACGCTCCGCCGTTTTACAATGGTCATCTAAATACTCACAACAGATTTTGTTGCAACCGGTGTGATTGTTTTAAATGTACAAAATTATAACAATACCCAACGATAATAATAATATAATGCCACTACTTCCTCTGCCATGAATTTTGAAACAGCAGAAAACAAGCTCACTCTCCTTTCGGAGGCCTTTAAATCAGCTCTTTTTTTGCCCCTGAAGCAGATATGTCAAATGGAAAGCTCTGTTACTAGATATTCCTGAAACGTTCGAGGCTATCGGCTTCATTCAAGGGGTTTTGCTTCTCTGGGAAATTGTAGGCAGCTGGGGAGTCCGTAGGAATCAAAAGAAAATGAAGTGCTCCATATAGTTCAAGTGTATTTTTGCGTAAATGGGGGGAAAGAGGAAGGAAGGAAGGAAGGGAAAAGGTAACAGAGAGGCACTGTTGCAGATGTCTCCTTACCCACAGCTGGGATGGCCATTGAAAGGGACCCCCCCATAACCTCCCCAAGGCAAACGCATTGGAAAGTTATTGCTTCTTCCTTCTGAAACAGGCAAAGGTCAAGGATGCCTCTCAAACAATCCTGAGTCAATATCTAGTGGGAAGAGGAGGGTGATATACTGTCCAGACATCTCCTTGGGATCTCCTCCGTCTTGAAAGCATTAAGAAAAGGGAAACCAGCAGGAGGGGAGAGGGTGGGAAGCCCTGCAACCCTCAGTCTTGACTTGTACAAAGTCAGTATTCATTTCAGACACCTGGATCCAGGACCCTGCAATCTGGAAGCATGTCAAGAGCACTCCGGAGGAGGAGGAGGAGAAAGAAAGAGAGAACGAACGAAAGAAAGAAAATCAGACCCTTGCAGAAAGAGGCAAGGGAATTGGAGGAAAAGCCTGGCTCCGACCGGCAACAAATGTGAGAAATAGCAACGGAGAGGCCACTGGACACTTTCCAAGTATATTTGATATTGAAGCTGAAGCTGCACTGGGGCCAAAGAAGGATGAATCCTAGAAGCATAGAAACACAGAGATGGAAGAGACCAGACAAAAAGAGCGCCATATATCCTACTCATGATGATGATGATGATGATGATGGTGGTGGTGGTGGTGGTGGTGATGACCTATCCTTCAACTGTTCTGGTTTTGGCAGGAAAAGTCCGGATTAATCCTCTGCTGTCCCACTTTTTCAGCTGCTTTTAAAACGTCCCAGTTTCTCTCTCCTCTTTCCCCCTTTGTCCTCAGCGCGCTTTAATGGCTGCAAACTGAGTTTAAAGTGCCAAAATGAGCTTAATGCATAGGAGACAAAGGAAAGGAAGGGCTTGAACCGTGTCTTTCTCAGGAGGTTTAGGCAAGAGCAAAGTGCTGCAGCCGTTCCTACCTTATGTGCTTTTCCTCATTGGTAACCTTTACCATCTTAACCACATTTGAATGTTCCTTGCCCACCTGGGTTTTCACCTGTGAAATGTTGGAGGGAATGTGAGGGTGATGATGAGAGCAACTAACTTCATTTACAGTCCATTCCACCCCCCCAAGATTAGGATTCAAAACATGCAAAAAGTCAACACGGAAATAGGATGGAACTGTTAACCATGTCAAAACACTTTAAAACCTACACATTTTTAAAATCAAACCAGTGTAATATATAAATAATAGAGCTGAGGGCATGGGACTTGCCCAAGGTTTCATGGCCAAGCGAGGAATTGAACCCTGGTCTCCAGAGATGTAGGTCCAACATTCAAACAACTATGCTACACTATATTTCCACTTAGTACTCTGTACTACTACTTAGACGTGCCTAAAATCCTATGAAGTTTTGGCCGCACCACTATGCCACACTAGTTCTCTACTTAGTCCTCTGTACTACTACTTAGACATGCCTAAAATCCCATGAAATTTTGGCCGCCATGTTTCTACTCAAACAATAGTAAACATTGCTACTTTTGCATCTAATACTAGGAATGAGCATATGCAATATGCATAGAAACCAATGTCCTCCCTTTATGCTTTTCCGCTCCAGCCTTCAGCATCTCTTTAGGGGCAATTTAGGAACAAATAATAATAATAATAATATTTATTTATTTGTATACCGCCCTCTGGCAAACCAATCCGGGCGGTTAACAACAGTAAAATATAAAATATGACAATTAAAAACACTTTATCCCTCCCCCCCTTAAGACAGTATTAAACAGTATAACATATTAAAACACAATGTCAATGCATAAAAAACAACAATTAAAAACTAAAAACCCTGATATCCCTCTGTTGATCCTCGACCATCACT
>NC_056532.1:3230320-3234488 GCF_019175285.1 Sceloporus undulatus | reverse complement strand
CATGCCAGGCCACACCTAAAAGCAATAGAAAGCCACAGTAGCCGGGTTTCTCCCTGGCCTTTCTTCACATGGTCTAAAATGATAACCCCCGATATCACTGCGCTGTGAGTATGCACTTATTTTGCTTGCAGAGGGAAAAGGTGCGTATGATGTGTGTGTGTGTGTGTGGTGTGTGTGTGTGTGCATATGTATATAATACACACAGACGCAACTACACACACATGTCCTCTGTACCTGTAGATAGATAGATACACACACACACACACTATACAACACATGTCTTGTATCTGTAGATGGACAGATAGATACACACAAACACACACTATATATATAACGTTACAACTCACATGTCTGTATCTAGATAGATAGATACACACCACACTACTGACACACACACTATCTGGTATCTGTACATACATACATAGATAGATACACACACTACACACACATGTCTTGTGTAAGTGTAGATGGACAGATAGATACATACATAGATAGATACAACACACACAACATTTGTTGTGTATCTATAGACAGAGAGGTACATAGAGTGAACACACACACACACACACACACACATCTGATAGACACACAATGTCTGTACTGTATCTGTAGACAGATTCATAGATATAGATACACACTACACACACTGTCGGTGTAAGTGTAGATGGACAGGTAGATACATAGATAATAGATACACACACACAGCACACACTATACACACAATGTCGTGTATCTGTAGATGGACAGATAGATGCATAGATACACCAACACACACGCTAATTTCTCACTCACATGTCTGTGTATAAAGATAGATAGATAAATAGATACACACACTACACACAGATATGTCTGTATCGTCGATAGACAGATAGATACATAAATAGATACACACACACTATATTCACACTCACATGTCTGTATCCAAGATAGATACACACACCACACATGTCTATATCTGTAGATACATAGATGGATACACACACACTATACACACACACATGTCTGTGTATCTGTAGATAGATTGATACATAGATACACACTATAACACAACATATCGGTGTAAGTGTAGACAGATAGATACAACTAGATAGATGCACACACTTGTCGGTGTAGTCTGTAGATAGACAGAGAGGTACAACATAGATAGAGTACCACACACTCACACATCTAGTATCTGTAATAGATGATAGATAGATAGATAGATAGACACACACACACTTGAGCAAATGAGTACACAAGCCAATAATACACACACATATACAGTGGGCCCGTGAGTTCCACCAGGGCCTTGATTCCAGATCCCCCCATGGATAGCAAAATCCGTGGATCCTCAGTCCCATTTAATACAAGGGCCATCTAAAATGGTGTCCCTTCATAAAATGGCAAAACCAAGCTTGCCTTTGGGAGTGTGTACTGTACTTTCTTTTGAACAGTTTGGAGCCGTGGATGGTTGGATCCGTGGGTGAGGAATGTGTAGGATACGGAGGGCTGACTGTGTACCGTATAGAGTGCGTGAGGGGTTTCCTTTTTCCAATTTGCGCCCCATTCCTAGCGCAAAGTGCGCACAGCATGCTCTGCCCTCTCCGCCCCCAAAAAGCCTCGCCCTGGAACCAAAACGGAGAAGGGCGCCCTTGAGTCGAGACGCCCTCCTGTGGGCACAACTTCCTAGAGACATAGGGAACAAAGGCCCCTTCCTGCCCCTTTTGACAACCATCCGTGGGCAACCGTCGCCTTTTTTACCACGGAGGGTATAGTTCTTGCTAACAAAAGAACCATTTCGGACCCTGAGGGTGCCGTTTCCAAGGCAGCTCCCTTAGATCCCCTTTACTCTGTGTTTGTGGGCATCGTCTGCGTACGCATTGTTGTGTATCCGTATGCGTGTGTGTGTGTGTGTCATTGCTTCCTTTTCATGGCTGCAACCTTAGGAGGAAACCATCCCGTTTCCTACCAGCATATTGATACCCACACAAGCCTCTCCAATACAAAAAGTATAAACAATAGCCAATCTCCTGTCCCCAGATATGGAGGTAGATGCCCCTTCTCCATTCTGCTTTATCATTGGGCCTAGCTAAAATGGTTTCTATGAGCAATGTGTGCGAAATTGGGGCGGTCTCGTTCAGGGTATGTATCGATAGGTTTCTGGGTGGCCGACCCTATACTGCTTCCTTTGTCTCAAATGAGAGGAATCCGGTAAGGTTTTCCCAAAAGGGTACCGCTAGCCTTGCGCGCTGTGCCCCGTTCTCTGTTCAGCCATTCTCCCCTCAGGAGGAGGAGGAGAAGAAAGGGGCACAAGGGAGGGCGATACACACAGACACACAAAACACAGGTCTTCTGGGGAAACCTATGTGCCTCCCCCCAAAGCATTTGGATATATGTGCCATAAGGGAGGTGGAGGATGAAATATTTTATTGCGCCGTTGGGGGGGAAAGGGGAAAAGAAAGCCCATTGAGTGCCCAATGATCCCCAATGGGAGCCAAACTCTGCCCCCCCCCATTACCCTCCAAAAAAGAGATGATTCATCCTGAGGAGGGCTTTCTCTCCATTTCAGTGCCATTTCGGATGGCAAGCCCTGGAAAACCAGGATATAAGGAGGCATAAATGGGAAAGAGAAGGAGGAGGAGGAGGGCATTGAGAGGGAAGATCGCCCCCTCCATTTGAAAGGAAAGATGGAGGAAATGAAGGGCAAGGAAGGAGAATAAATAGGGCACCGTCCTCCCAAATGCATGCCTTTCCTCTCAGCCTGAAATATACACATACACACACATATATGTGTCTATATTAATTCATCCCTTACCTTAAAGGGACTACAGCTTGCCCCAAAATAGCAGCACGCACACATCTAAATGTGAAATATAGATTTCTAATTATATATATATATATATCCCCCATGTGTACATACATATAAATGCAAAATATAGATTTCTATTGTGTGTGTGTGTGTGTGTGTGTGTGTATATATATATATATGATTTCTCCCCATGTGCACATACATATAAATGTGAAATATAGATTTCTATTGTTTTATAGATAGATTTCTACATACACATATATATGGAAATACCTTATATGTATTGCTGTGCCTGTGTGTGTGTGTGTGTGTGTGTGTGTGTGTGTATTAACACGAATATAATGGCACTACAGCTTGCTCCCAAATTGCAGCACATGTATTTTCTTTATCGCCTTCACATATAGCTAAATATGTTACACACAAACACACACATATATAACACATATGTGTTTTATACACACACACACACACACACACATATATATAGATAGATACACAATGACAGAAAGATAATGATAGGTTGTTAATGATTGAAAGATGATAGCTAGATAGATAGATGATAGACAGATAGATAGATAGATAGATGAAGATAATGACAGACAGACAGATATATGAAGATAGATAGACAGGTAAAGAAATATATAGATAGACAGAGATAGAAAGATAATGACAGACAGACAGATAGATAGAGAAAGAAAGATAGATAATAGCAGACAGATAGATAGAAAAATAGATAATGACAAAGAAATATAGAGGTAGATAGATAGATAGATAGATAGATAGACAGGCAGACAGGCAGACAATGACAGGCAGATAGATAGATAGATAGATAATGACAGATATATAGATATAGAAAGACAGATAGAGAAAGAAATATATAGATAGAAAAATTGATGACAGATAAGATATAGAAAGATAGACAGATAGAGAAAGAAATATGGTTATATAGATAGAAAGATAATGACAGACATATAGAAAATGACAGATCAATATAGAAAAATAGATAATATATAGATCTAGAAAGATAATGACAGATATAGAAAAATGACACATATAGAAAGATAGATAATGACAGATAGATCTAGAAAGATAGATAATGACAGATAAGAGATAGATAATGACAGACAGATAGACAGATACATAGATAGAGAAAGATGGATAATGACAGATGGATGTAGATAGATCTAGAGCTTTTCTCTTGTCCTCCTTCCAAATGGAGGACACCCAACTCCTTCACAAAACCCACAATCTATTCCTGCCATTTGTGTTAAGCCCACTCCCACCCTTTAAAAAACCAGTTATTATTCCAACCCAGAGACAAAAATAGAGTATGAAAAGGAGGGGGGAATACAGAAAATAAAACCTTAATTATCTCCCAAT
>NC_056532.1:3200959-3230295 GCF_019175285.1 Sceloporus undulatus | reverse complement strand
CCAATTGGCCCACAAATAATTCATATTAATTCATTTTTTGGGGATTCCCCCCAAAGATGAATTATTGTATTTGGGGCCATGGGAGATAATTAAGGTTTTAATTTTCTGAGGTAAAAACTGGAGGGGGGAAAAAGGAGGCGGGGCGGGCCCCTCCTGAAGGAAAGAAGACTAAAAAAGGGGGCAAACTCACGTTACTTCATGGCGCCGCCATGTCGTCTATCTCTCCGCCTGCCGGCCAGCCGGGCTTTCTGCCCAGCTGCTCACGGGCCACCATCTTGTTAATTTTAATTAATTAATATATATAGTATAAGATAAAGATATAGATATAAGCGCAATCTCTCTGTTCTGCTCCCGACCCGAAACGGAGACAGCGAGAGAATGGCGGCGAGGGAGAAACAGAAAATCAACCGGGGAAAAAAAAAAGAGAGAGAAAGAGGGGGAGAGAGGTGTATGATGAGGCAAACGGAGCGATCTGATTGGCTGGCCGCGGCGCGAACGCAGGCAGTGATGTTTGGAGCTTTCGCTCAGAGCGGGGAGAGAGAGAGAGACTCCTTCCCCGCTCGCGCAGCGACTGCTCTGAGGGGCGCGGGCAACCACAACTGGCAATCGTCATGGCCGTGGCGGCTTCGCCCTCGCGTTGTGCGCCTGCGCCCGCCACACCTACGCTCCTCCTTGCCTGTCAAAAGCCACCGCCCTCTTTCCATTTAAACCCTTCCTATTAAGAATACTATATATATGGCGTCAAACCGCGATCCGCGCAAAGCCACGACGGGTTGTAGTTTTTCCTCGCGCAACCCCCTTCCACAACTCCTAGAGATAAATATATGTACAAATAAATAATAACAACAATAATTTATTTGTACCCTGCCTCTCTATTAAGTTGGATTGCAAGCCCCATCATCCCCATTCCCCGGGGATGATGGGAGTTGCAATCCAACTTAATAGTATATGTACACATATTTATTATTATTGACCTCATTAATGTTATAAACTTATCATTTCTAATGCTGCCCTATGTTAATTTATACCAAAAACATTTATTTTATTATTATATTATTATTGGCATTAGTATTTATGCTTTATTAATGAGACTGCTTATTATATTTTGGTATTATTTATTTGTATTTTTTATATTTAATGGTGTAATACTTATTTATTTATTAGTATTTATTTATTGGTGTTTATTGACTTTATTAATGTACGAGACTGACTTTATATATTTATTTATCGGTTTTTATTGCTGCTTGTTTATTTATTTATTGGTATTTACAGTGTATTGACTTTATTATGTACGAGACTCTTTATTATTTATTTATTTGTATTTATTGATTTTATTAATGTATGAGCTGACCTTATTAATGCATATATCCTCACTTGACCAATTGCCTGTCAGTTACATATTGTTTTTTTATTTGTTTCAGTTTCTTTGCTTTTTGTGATTTTCTTCCCCTCTTTTCCTCATCTATCTTTTAACTTTTTCATATGTATATATACATATATTTATTACATAATAAAATTCTATATTAGCGGTGGTTCGGTGTTAGCCTTTCTGGCTAGCAACAAGATAATTAGTGGATTTATTTTATTATATGTATGGATTTATTGCTGTACCATGCCTCAACTATTGAGAGGTGGGGAGGAATTATTATTATTATTATATTATTATTATTATTATTAATTATAATTATAATTGGGCAATTTACCAGTGCTTGGGCGACTAAGACCACAGCCTGGGACCAGACGCTGGTGGAAAAGACATGGTTGACCAATGGATAAGGCGGAAACGCTCATCCGCACCAGTCCCTTGGGACAGAAGGTGACCCAGGACAGATGACAAGGCAGACCAGGCCATAGATGGGAAAAGCAAAGAACGCAGAGATATCGGAGACGTTTCGGCCTCTTGCTGTCTTCTTGCCCACAACAAAGTGCATTCACTCCTGGGCATCCCCTAGCCTGAGCCAGCACACAGTTAAAGCGGTCTCCAAGTCGATTATTATTCTGCAGTGTGGCTGCAGCAGGAACACAGAGGCGTCGTACCCATTTTAGCGGAGGCATGCAAACAGTCATATTACAGCAGCTACCTGGAGGTTTGATTTGGTTGGTAAGGAAAACAAGCCTGCTATTGATACGAATTCGGTAGTCTGGGCGACGTGTACAGTTGAGGGACCCTTGCCAATAGACGACTACGCAGAAAAGCTAGCGGATCAGCGACAGCGGCTAGTCGTTCATCTAGCTGTAATCATGATCGATCTTCTATTCAGTCTATCTATCTATCTATCTACATCAATTTCTTCGCTATCTATCATCTATCTATCTGCTTCTTCTTTCTTCATCATCTATCTATCTATCTCTCTATCTAGCTATCTATCATCTGTCTATCTATCTACAGTATGTGTCTGTTGTCTCTGTCTATCTATCATCTATCGGTTCTCATCATCAACACTCTATCATCTATCTGATTAGCTATCCTACATTACATCTGTTTGTCTAGCTATCATCTATCACCGATCTATCTATCTAGCTATCTTATCGGATCTATCTATTATCATCTCTCCTATCGATTGCTTATCTTCGTTCTCATCATCTATCATCTATCTATCTACAGTATCTTCTTGTCTCTGTTCTTCTATCAATCTATCTGTCTGTCTATCTATATCATCATCTATCATCTCTTTATCTGATTATCTACCTATCATCTACTACTGTTTATCTATCACCATCCTAATATCTATCTATCTATCTATCGATCTATCTATCTATCTATCTATCTATCTATATCTATCTATCTATCATCTATCTGTCATCCATCCATTCATTCTTTTTCCCAATACTGGAACTCAAGCAGTTTCAAAAATATACTGCAAGCAATGCAGATTAAAACACATACAGAAAGGTCCCAATGAGCTGCTTTGATTATTATAAGCAATGGCGCAGTGGTTTGAGTGTCGGACTATGACTCTGCGGACCAGGGTTCGGATCCCCGCTTGGCACTGAAACCATTGGATGAACTTGGGTGAGTCACCACTCTCTCAGCCTCAGCAAGCCACCTCTAACAAACCCTTGCCAAGAAAATCCCATGGGTGCCGTAAGGTCCGAAATGACTCGACAGCAACAGCAACAGGAGATCACCACCAAACTTGGGTATGTGCGCAGTTCGTTGGAGGGTTGATACATCTTGAACCGAGACGGGGCCCATACTGATTCGGGATCCTGGAGCTTATCTTTCTCCCAAAAATCCTTTCTATCCCCCAAGTTCTGCATTTCAGCATTGGGCAGGAAGGGTTTCCCAAGGAGTCTTGACAGTGACTCAGACAGGATAATGAGAAAAAGGGGCCATCCCTTTTTCAGAGGATCCTTTGGTGGGGTCCACCAGATTGCTTTCTGCATCCCAGCAGCAAAAGCACAGCAATGTCCTTTCTTCCACTGCAGTGGAAAACTGCTGAGCTGCTTGCCATTGCATCTAATGTGGGACTGCTGCAATGCACTGCGGGAGGCTGGTCCTTTCCGAAGCCGCCGTGAAGAGGAGAGAGGCAAAGAGGAGAAAGCACTCTGGGGGGGAAACAGCCCAGAATTAAAAAAACTTGCACCGGTCTGCAAGAAATCAAAGGCAAGAGCATCATTTTCTTGGCCGCGTTCGTGAAGCCGTGGTCCACCGACCGCTTCAAAATCTGCTTTTACAGCAAAAACAGTTGAGTCCAGGTCTGGTGGCGGGTGGAATGTCCAGGTTTTCCGCTCTGGATACCGCACCTTGGACAGCCCTACGCAAAAAGCCAGGCAAAACTGGAAAGATTCGCTGCCTACCGACATCGAAGCCCCAAAAATCTGGAATGCCCTCTAATAATAATAATAATATAAAATAATAATACATAATTATTATATCCCACCTGCCCTACGGGCGGACCGTAGGATGCTGTAGTAATTTGCAGTCAAGCTGAGGACAAAGGAGGAAAGTGGCTGGAGGGAGAGACAAAACCGGACATTTTTAAAAGTAGGTGAAAAAGTGGGAATGGCGAGGGATTAATGGGGCCTGCCAGGACAGTTGGAGGGATGTTTCGGAGCTCATCTAGAGGCGCAAGCATCTTTCTACGGGGTTTGCATGCTGCATGCATTGCTCGGCTCAGGGCGAAAACGGCTGGCACCACTGCTGCTGCATTGCAGCATCACTGTGTCTTGTTTTGGAGACAGTGATGCAGCACATGCAAGGGCAGACAGAAAGGCAGAGCCAGCGTGGCACACCTCGGTGCCCCTTGTTATACCCTCGGGTGCCCTCTGGGTGTGACAAAAGATGGGGACCAAATGTTAGGGGAAATCCGACTGCCAGTCAGACTGGCGGTGGTCTTCAGTTTCAGAGGATGGCAATGACAAACCAGAGCTCCCTGACATCATCATTCATTGCATATAATGGGACTTTGAGCTCCACAGATTTTGTACCATGAGGATCCCGGACCAAACCTCAGCAGATGCCAAAGGCCCACTGTACATTATTTTCTTCGTAAGGAAAGTATTCTCTCTGCTTCATGTCCTCCTTTCCACCCCGGCCCTGCTTCCTCCTGTTCCTTCCCTGCCAGCTCTGCAGATGATGGATGGGTCCTTGAAAGCAGCGGTAGGCAGAAAGCACTGGGGCCCCCCCATAAAGAAACCATTAAGGGCACTTAGCTTTCGTCATGGGGGGCAGGCGGTGGCCAGTGCATGCAGGCAGCCTTTTTTTTTGCTGCTGCTGCAGAGAAAGAGAGGAGGGGACACTGCAGGATGACTCAGCCGATGCCAAGCATCCAGAGCCCTGTCTCGGCTCCGGGGCAAGAGGCCTACTGACCGCCAGGCTCCAAAAGCAAGGACCCCTTTCCCTGGTCTTTTGGGGACTTTGCAAATCTTGTGTTTCTTCTGCCTTAAATTGCTTCCGTTTCCGATTTTGAGACAAGGCTGCACTTGCTTCCTCTGAGGCTGAGAGAGTTGACCGGCAGTGGGTTTGACACATCTGATCGGGATTCGAACCTCGCGTCTCCAGAGTTCATACAGGGCGCATTACGCTGTGGAAATAATGCTGTTCCAAATAACTACCTCCAGGCTGCTCAGTTTGACACTCAAGCTGTTCCAACATAGGGGTCAAAATATGATGTCGCGGGTCTCATTCCCACTACAATTTAATATGAATCGAAAATCGGATATGTGACCGTCGTTCCCACTTGAAATCGATCGATAATATATGTAAGAAGGAGTTTCCACCTGCGGTTGAGAGAGTGTGACTTGCAGAACGCCGGACAGTGGGTTTCGTGCGGACCGGTCGCGGATTTGAAGCCTGCAGTTTCGATGCTCCATCGCTACACCACTCCAGGTGTCCAGGTGGCTTCAAACAGGGTTTTTTCTTGGCAAGATTTACTCTTGGAGGTTTGCGTTGCCTTTCCCTGGGGCTGAAGGGTGTGACTTCTCAAGGTCCCCCCATGCGTTTATGGCTGGGATGGGAATCAAACCCTGGTCTCACCTTCAATTTCACACTCAAACCAGTTGGTGATACAACTGGATCTGGAGTTTTCAGCTTTTATTTGGGGACGTCCTACATTTTTTCTGGCAGTCCGCATTTTGCGGTTTGCGTGAGGACTATCGGGCCTCATTCCCATACATTTTAAACCGGGTCACAATTCAGTTCAAAACGACCCTGGTTCCCACTTAAGTCGATCCCTTAAGTGATTCGGCGAGGGGCCCACGCACCAGACCATTTAACCCACATCTTTTGAGGCTGATTCACGAAAGGTGCGGATTGGATCGATTTAAATTTGCCCTTTGGCCGTCTAGAGCAGGTCCATTCTGAACCGATTTGTGCACGAATGTGAACGCAAGTGGGTTGTTTTAGCGGGTAAAAATGCGTCGGGGCAATGTAGTGGGAACCCACACTCCGTTGTCGAACAGTCTGTTGATTCGGATCGCGCACTGATTTATCTGTAAGTGGGAATGGGGACCTGGTCAACCTGAGTAGACTCCACACCGGAAGATAGACACCCTTTTGTGAGGGTGTCACTTGGTGCGATGCGCACCCTGAGAAACATCCCTACAAAAGCGGGGAAAAAGGATGGAGGAAGGATTGTGGCCCTAAGGACCAAACTGCAATCCCTGGAGGGCACGATTCTCCCAGAGACTGCCAGTTGCGCCCACTGGCTTTCAAAGCGCACACCGGAGAGCGTGCTCCCTTGCTGAAATCAGGACATGCTGCAATTGTTGTGGCCAAGCAGAACTTTGGCATGTGCCCCTTAAAGCTCAAGATGGCTGCGCGGTATCTGCAGGTCTGGTTTCTGCATCCAGGAGGCCCAAAGCTTTTGGAGACCGGCGAGGGGCAGCGCGTGTGCCAAAAAAATGCTTTCGGCTGTTCTGAGAAACGGAGACCAGCTCTCGGCAAAGAGGCTCTGAAACCCGACGATGAGCTGACTGCACACAGTGACTTGCAGTTCCTTAAAAAGCAGCACGGCGGCCTTGCCCAGCTCTGCACAGGTCTCCGGGAAAAAGGAGAGCGCAGGGACCCACCCTGGCAAGCTAGAGGAGCCAGGGTATGGGCATAGGCAGGGGCAGCAAGCATGGGGCGACTGAAATAAATGGTTGCTGTTACGCCGCACAGTTCGAGCATGGCCTCGTCACCTTACTGCCGTGGCTGGACCTTGGATCCTGGACTCTGCCGTTTGAGCGAGGCACTACAAAGCATCCCTAACCAGGCTTCCATAGGATTTTCCATGGATGCAGTAAATGAGGCAGTTCTGTTGTTGTTCTGTGCTTCAAGTCGTTTTGGACATATGGCGACCCTAAGGCCAAGCTAACTTGGTTTTTCTGCCAAGGTTGCCATGCCTCCTCGGCTGAGGTGAGAGAGTGGGACTCAATGGGTTTCATGGCGAAGCCGGGAATCGAACCTGGTCTCCGGAGTCCGGCGCTCAAAGGGTTGGGGGGGGGGGAAAGGGAGGAAAAACAAACACACCTTCACCTTTCTCGTCTGCTTGGTTCTTTTACAAGGTCAACAAGTGGGCACCAAAGACCAATTTCCGAGGCGCTTATTCCAAGAAATCAGGTCTAAAACCCAAGGCCCAGTCCCCCGTGTGATGATGAGGCTGCCTTCCTCCGTCTCCATCCTCAGCCAAGGCAAGCGGTTCAGCCAGGGACTCCTCCCTGGTTGCCTAGCAAACTCCATGTGCCTTCTTCCTTTTGACATCACTCTCAGCCTGCAAGAAGGCAACAAAAGGCACGGCAATAGGAGGAGGGAAGGATGGGGGGAAGTGGACAAAAAGGGAGGATGAGGAGTGTTGGAAGCGAAAGTGCAGGGACGACACAGAGGCTGGTGGAGTGGTCTCTTGCTGGCTAAGGGATGGAGCGAGGGCACGAGAATGAGACAGAGAGGAGGAGGAACAACATGCAGAAAGAAAGAGTGATTGCCCAACCGGTTGCTAAGGACCTAGACTTGTGTGTCTCCCTCTCCATTGTTCCTATTTGTTGTCTGTGTTGTGTGTCGCTTTCAAGTCGTTTCCCTGCTTCATTCCCCCTTACAGATAAATTGGTGTGGTGATTCCGAAATCGATGGATCGATGAGTGGTTTACGCCCACACTTGCCGCCGTATCGCATTTTTTTTTCGGCATCTCAAAATCACACCACTTGCATGGTTCGGCATTCATCGAATGGAATGATTCAAAAATGATTAGGGCTCCCGCCGGGCCGAAAGGGTGCAATTTTGAATGCGGTTATTCTGTATCAGCTTCCAGGTTCCACGATCGTGTGTTGAATCGAGTTTGGTGACTGAACAAGACGCTACCAGGGGGGGACAAAATTCCTAGCGTCACAACAGAATGCTGGTTCGATAGAACGTGGTTTGGTGTCAGGCCCCCCCCCCCTCAGCGAATCGCTTTCAGTGTAATTGATATTTAAGTTGGAATGCAGGGTTCGTTTGGAATCGGTTTCAACCCGATAATGCGATCCGATTTAAAAGGTAGTGGGAAAATGAGGCCGTTGCTTATAGCTATGCTTTTAGTTTTTGGATTCAACAGAGTTTCATATAGTCCACATGCTCAAAACTAAATATTCCTCACGGCTGGCACACCAAACTACAAATCCCCAGATGTTTGTAGGACTGGAGCCATTGGCCAGTTAAAGTGGTGGTCAACATTGTATTATTTCTACCCTTGTAGATGCACAAACCTGAGTTAAGTATATATGACAACTGCTTACGCTAATGCAGAATTGCATGGCTATGTTTTCAATTTCATTCTATTTGCTATTGTTTTGCTTCAAAAAAGACGAACAGATTTGGTCCATCGGACTAAATTAACCCTCCCCAAAAAAGTAAAGTATCCATGGCGGGGTCTTGGGATCTATTCCTGGAACAGGCAACGGCCTGTGTGATTGCCATTCTTGATCGAGTAGGATTAATCTTTCTGTGCTGCCTCCCTCTGAATGCTGTTCACACCCACACACCCTTCCAGCCGGCTCCTCTTCCGCTCCTATGGAAAGGCTGCAAACATTCCCCGCCCGCTGAAAATAAGCCACCGGCTTGGCTTGGCGATGTGGTGAAATAATTTATTCCTCTCCTCCCTGCCATCCACCCTCCGTCCTCATCGCCCCATCCAGGCTCATGCCGGCCCACCATTTCCTTTTAGAAGAAGATGATGACTGAAGCAAAAGTGCCATTGTATCCAGCTAGGCATGGAGCTAAAACTGGCGCTACTATGATCCGGGCAGGATCTGAACACTTCTGCAGAATGATTATCCGTAGTCTTTTGGGACACATTACAGTGTGCCCCTTTGTGGACCCACGGATCTCTTATTCCACATGGAATTCGAAACCATCTCGTGGCTTGAAACATATAGCGCAAATACACAAATTCTCCAAAGGAAACCTTGATTTTGGGCCATTTCTATATTTCACTACTTGCCCCAATTGTATTCATGGTGACTGTGACGCATCTGCTGTCTTGGCATCCACCAGGACGCGTCACCAAGACACCAAACACCCAGTGGACTAGCACAGGTTTGCCACTATATGATGATGATGACTGATTTTGACTGAGATGCTGATGATGATTGATGATGGGCCACAAGCACAAAATGGCTGATACATCATGGGAGAAAAAGGAAAAGGAATGTGAATCGAAGACCAAGTTCCATGCCCTGCAGACCTACCTGGACTCATATTCCATGGCAGAGAAACAGACCACAGTTGAATTTGACCTCACTACCTAGGTGTGTCCACACTGCCAGAATTAAAGCAGTGTTGGACACCACTTCAACTTCCAACGACGATTATCCTGCAGCATCACTAGGGATTAGAGTCGTCGTGGAAGTTTTAACAGTGGTATCGAAACTGCTGGGATTCGAGTAGTATGGCAGAGGCACCAGCCCTCTCATTCTCGTCAAGACCGCACACAAAAATAGACGGATCTCAGGATTGCTGGTTAGGAAATCGAGCGTTGTGGGATCTGAGCTTGTTTTCTGATGCGTCACAGCAGACTGTTGGGACACGGAAGCCGCATAGATTCACAAAATACAAGAAAACAAAGGTGTTATATCAGGTTCATAATTTCGGTGGGGGAAACGGGAACAATGTGGGGAAGACTACAGATCAATGTAAGATCGGAACAAAACTTAACTTATACAAACACTCTCACAAGCTCGCCCCATCCCTACCCCACAACATTATATACATTTAGTGACACACGATGGCCATGTTGTCTTAAACATTTGTGTGATATTCTGCTCTGGATACCTTCTCTGCAATGCTATTTTAATTTCCTTTTAAAACATACCTAGCACTCCCTTGCATTTGTTGTATAAAAGGTCCATTCCTCTGATTCAGAGGTGGGGGAAAGTTCCAGATTTGGACTGATCAGTCTCTTACAAAGTCGGCGGGAGACAGCCAGTCCAACCAACATGTTAGCTTTTCCCTCCAGCTCTGTGTTCATGCTGGTTTCTTTAGAGCTTTTCCCCAAACGCCGTCTTTGCCCCCCGCATGGTTGCTGCACAAAACTGGATCCATGGACAAGCAAGTTGCGTGCTGGGTTTTGTAAAGGCGTCGGGGAAACCAAGCACCGAAAGGAAAGCCGGTGGTGTTAATGGGATATTTAAAATGCAGTTGCAACCTCCTGGGAGTCCCCACAACTCTCTCACAACACCAACCAACACCCCACAAGAAGCCGTGAGGACAAGTGGGACGTTTGGGAGGCGGAGAGAGAAACCGGGGACATTATACAAAGCAGCTGATAATAAACTTGGGCTGGCAGAGGGATTACTTGGGGGTTCTTGTCCCATCATCCATTATATATATATATATATATATATGTAATATTCTTAAAGACCTTATTTAGGCTCTGCAAATAAATAAATAAATAATATATGTGTGTATACATACATACATACATACAATAAACTCCTATAAAGTCACACTCAACTAAAGCCAAGGTGGAAACCCTTTTTCAGCCCTGCATCCGAATAGAAGAAGGGATGCCTCTTCCTTCCAAGAGGGCTCTCAGTGGCAGCCTTGCTTGAAACCCATCTTCCTTGAAGCCCTGGAGCCCCGTTGTAGCCAAGTGTACCTTTCTCCACGGCAAAGAGGTCCGCCGTATGAGGATACAACAACCCTGTTGGCATCGAATTCCTCTGGCTCTCCAAGATGGCGGGGGTGGCGCTGTGTGAGCCCACGGAGCTGTACAACTTGTTGAACCAAGCCAACAGGGTCTCTCGGCTGGCAGAGCCCAACTACCTCTGTTTACTGGGTAAGTCGCAGGTCTAGTAGATGCAGGTTACACTCATGCGCAGCCTTGGATCCTTGTGTCGAACATGAGCCGACGATGGGACGTTGCAGCAAACGGCACAAAGGACTTCTTCACCTGCGATAACCGAACCATAGGTTCCAAGGCAAGGAAAGTCATACTCACTCTTCACCAGCCAAGCCTCAGTTCAGGGTGCTTCATATTACTGTATATAGGCCCCATAGAGACAAGCCAAATAAAGCTGCTTTGAGTCACTTTGGAGGTATGCTGTTTCAATGATGCATGCGTCCTAAGAGCCCGGAAGCCATGCCAAAGCCACGATCCAGTCCTTGCTTGGTATTTTAAAGCACTGTATCTTAACTCTTATTTAAGAGTCCGTCGAAGGGAGAACTGTGTCTTAACGCCTGTCTTTTCGCTGCTTGTTTCCAGACGCCCGCACCAAGAGAGAGTACAACGAAGACCACCTGATGACAGCCATACGAGCCAAAACGGCAAGTGACCCTTTTTCCATGCGTCGGCTGTCGGTTCCTTTTCCCTCCCTGTGGCGGGGAATGCTCTCCTTTACAGACATTGCACATTGGTGCGCCTCAAGAGACACAAATGGAAGAAATACTCATTGGCAGGATTGTCATAACTCATTGGGGGTAGTTCATTTCTGTTGTTCCTCCTGCTGTGTGTCTTTGAATCAACCCTGGCAAGGGTTTGTTCTAACTCAGACATGGGCATATGGAGCCCTAAGGTCTTTCCCCAGACTCCTATCCCCCAGACCCAAAAGAACATTAAGGAGAACAATTGCATTTCCAACTCATGGAAGAATATAGTTTGACTTGATGGATTCACCTCTCTTCTTCTTTATCACGTTTCTTCTGTCTAAAGAATCCGTTGGGCAAATACATGGTTCCCGAGTCGGTCAACCTAGAATGCGTCAGGCACTGCGTGGTTTACGACGGCGTCACCAGTTCCGTCGAGGCGGCTTTCGACATGGACTATGACTTGTACGAAGTGGACAAAGAGCTGAAGCGTATGCCCTGCCTCTTTCTTTTACTGGGGAGCGGGTTGCGCGGTTTGTGCTTGGAGGCCTGGATCATAGCCATCTACGTATCCCTGATTTCCACTGATGTCCTGGCAATCATCGGCCGCAATCCTAATGTAGTAGTTCCAAGTGCAAAACTATGGATCTGTTGTAGAGCTGTTGTAGCCGTTCTGTGCCTTGTGGAGAGTGGGGCGGTTTCGAAAGTATCAGGCTCTGTCTCCTTAGGCAGACATGAAGTGATGGCATCACCTGCTGAGGTCCTTTGAGGTCCTCTGAATGTCTCTGGTGGGTGATGTTCATCATCTAGCATAAATGTATGACTTTGTATACAGTACTTCATTTAACATTTGGAGATTGGTCACCCCACTGGCATAGGCACTACCACCCACCGTACAGACAGGCCAGAATAACACTGCTTTGGGTCACTTTGGAGGTATGCAGTTTAAATGATGCATGCCTCCTAAGAGTCCGGAAGCCGCACCAAAGCCACAATTTAGTCCTAAGGACTGTAACACAGCTTTGGCGTGGCTTCCGGACTCTTAGGAGACATGCATCATTTGAACTGCATACCTCCAAAGTGACCCGAAGCAGCATTATTCTGGCCTGTCTGTATAGGGCCTTTATTAAGCTATGTAACAAAGATAGTTATCACCAAGTAGCTGCTCTAGAATTGCGGCCGGCCATTACCTGCAAGCTTTGGCACCGGGGCTGGGGTCGTCTCTGGCTGGTCAGCAAAGGGAGTGGGCAGCCTGGGAGCAGGACCGGAGCATGGCCCAACGCTTCTGCCTTTGGAAATTAAGACAAAGATATGTGTTACAAATCCCTGCTCTTCTCTTCTCTTCCCTCCACTTAGCTTTCGACACAGGGACAGACATCGCACAACTGAGACACAAGCCGTCCTCTGAGGAAAGTAAGGCTGGTTTTATCACTCTCGGAGCAGACTGGGGTGCTTACGCAAAACCACACAAGGGGCTGTGGGATGTCAGACTGTGGCTTTGTTTTTAATATTTGGATTGTTGCTTCCCTCCTTTGTAAAGTGCTATGTAAAGCCTATGGCAGTATATACCGTAAATAAACGTAATTAATAATAATAATAATAGTATCAGGATAAAGACCAACATGGCCTTTGCTGAATAGAGGGCCTTGTCTGCAAAAGCCTTCTTTACGTTCAGCGCAAACCTACCTTCCTTTCCTCCAAGTACAGTACATACTATGCTCCTTGCGTTCCAAAGTAGTCCCAAACCGAAGCCTCAAAGCTCAGGAAGTTTCAGGTTTTGGAGCATTTGGGTTTTGGGATTTTCAAATCAGGGACACGTATATATTTATGTGGGCATGGGCCATACAGCCGGGTGCTTAGATCAATGCCCTTCCGCTTCTCCTTTTCCCCTATAGACGCTAAGGACGGATCCGCGGCCCGTTGCGCCAGGGTCATGCAGCGCGTCACCCGCTTCCCCGTCTTGGTCCTGCGGGGCGGCTATCAACTGTTCACCCGATACTACCATTACCTCAGGAGCCAGAAGATATTCTGGATGCCTCGTGTAAGAAAGACTAGAGTGGGATCGTTGTCAGGAGAGTTTTGGGTTTCTGAGCTGCACTTCCATCCTTTCATCTGGTCCTTTGGCTCTTCCTCTGCAGGAACTGGAAGCCTTTAAACCCTATCCGGTGGAGATCCTGCCCCAGAAGCTCTACATGGGGAACTACTCCCAAGCCTGCGATAGCCAGATCCAGAAAGATCTGAAAATCAAAGCCCACATCAACGTCTCCGAGGAGGAGGGCACATTGTGAGTTGCATGGTCCCCAGTAGCAACATGCTCAGTGTTCCTTCTGGCTTCCTTTGTGTGGCCTTCAGCACCTTTGCCAGCTCTTCTGAAGTCCTGAATAGAATTTGGATTCGCTGCCCAAGTGGCACAGTGATGAAATGGGGATGATTTTATGGCTGCAACCATATTGTTGGCGCTCACTGGGTACATAGGTTTTAAAAAATGGTGAAGGATCTGGGAACCACCAAGCCCTATGCGGAGAGCCTTAGGGAGCTGGATGGCCATCTTTCGGGTGTGTGTTGAGTGTGTCTTCCTGCATGGCAAAATGGGGTTGGACTGAAGTCTACGAAATGGCACGCTGTTAAGCAAATCTTCTCTCTTTGCCCTTCCCCAGTTTCGTCGGAGACAGCGACAAGCTCCTTCACATTTCTGTCCCAGATTCAATGGAAGCAGATATCTCTCCCTACTTCAGCGACATCTGCCACTTCATTGGTGAGTTGCCCAAGATGGGTTCCTCCTTGCCATCCTTCTGCCTGGCAAGGTGCCTGGTACACAACCCCTTTCACAAGCACAATCTCATATGTCTGACCCCATCCTTAACATCCTCTGTATGACCCATGGGGCAAGGGTCTTAACAGAGCAATCTGATATATATCCCTCCAGGGAAGTGATGCCTGTTGGCTTTGGTAGAAATGAACCGCATTTCCACAAATGGGATCTGCTTCTCAGTCATTTTGAATTCAGTTTGGTTGAAAGAGCCTGAATCTCAAACACGAAGGTACCACAACGACAGTGAAATAGTCCTTTTCCAGTCAGGCTGCTCTTTTCCAAGCCTTCACCTTTTAAATAGGACCTTTTATGACGCCATGAGTCTGGATTTAGGTTCTTAACCTCCTCTTAATTCCTATCAACCTAGGAACGAGAACAAGGGTATATGTACACTCACCCCTCCATATTTGCGGCTTTGATATTTGAGGATTTGGTTATTCACGTATGTTCTCTCTAGGAATATCTAGGTCCTCCAGTGCAACTCTGTGGTCAGCTTTAACTAAGAGTTGCTTTGAAAGACCTAGAGATTCCTAGAGAGGAAGCTCTACTAGGCCTTTGTACCAGGCAGTCCTTTGTCAGTGGTTTTTTTGTTTTCCTTGGGGGGGCTGTCGGACGATGACACAAGAGTTGCCCGGGAGGACCTAGAGATTCCTAGAGAGGAAAGCTCTACTAGGCCTTTGTAGCTCCTCCAGCGCAGTCCTTTGGTCAGTGTCTGTCGGACAATGACCACAGAGTTGCCCGTGGAGACCTAGAGATTCCTAGAGAGGAAGCTCTACTAGGCTAGTCCTTTGTAAGCTCCTCCAGCGCAGTTCCTTGGTCAGTGTCTGTCGGACAATGACCAACAGAGTTGCCCTGGAGGACCTAGAGATCCGAGAGAGGAAGCTCTACTAGGCCTTTGTAGCTCCTCAAGCGCATTCCTTTGGTCAGTGTCGTCGGACGCTGACCACGAGTTGCCCGGGAGGACCTAGAGATTCCTAGAGAGGATACTTTACTAGGCCTTGTAGCTCTGCCAGTCAGTCCTATGGTCTGTGTTCTTGGACGGTGCCACAGAGTTGCCCTGGAGGACCTAGAGATTCCTAGAGAGGTAAAAACATGGCATGTTTTGTTATTGTGGTTTTTCCAGATCCACGGGGGTCTTGGCGAATATGGAGGGACAAGTTGGTACGAGACTTTCCTTTGGAACGCTAAGATATCTATTCAATGTAGGTCTGACGTGATTGTATAAACGGACCTCAGGATAAAACGAAACGTTCCCCCAATATTCCTCCTTTCGAAGACACTCGCATACACAAAGAAGCCGTCCTGGTCTTCTCTACGCTGGGCCACAGCCGGAGCAGCACGGCGGTCTTGGCCTACCTGATGCCATTCGGCGCCGGCTTACTTAAAGGTGAGTGAAACCCGCGCCAAGGACGGCGTCCGCACTGCGCTTTTCGTTTTCTAGCCTGGTTTTTTAATCTCCGTTGACTTAGGGTCCATGTAACGAAGGATGTAAAGGCGCAAAGCAATGGAAAAAGACGCTAAAGGTCTCTAAAAACCGACTTTGACAGGCGAACCCTAAAGGCTGGTTGCATGAAGAGTAGTAGTAGTACTAGTGTAGTAGTAATAATAATAATAATAATAATAAATAATAAATAGTAAATAGATTCCTCCCCATATAAAGAAAGGAAACTCTGCCTTGGTTCCTGACCCTTTTCCTCTTTGCCGTCGTTTTCCCAGAACGCTTGGAGCTACGTCCAGAAGTGCAAGAACAACATGCGTCCCAACGGGGCTTTTGTGTCGACGCGGTCCGAATGGGAAGAGCGCATCTATTTCACCTTCACACAATTCACGCACCGCCATCACCGACATCTCCGAACCAATTACTGAGCGGCGGCGGCGGCATCTCTCTCCCAGAATGCCAGGCTTTGAAGGGACAGGGCTCTCCTTTCAAGTGGGGATTTCTTCTTGTCCATTCGCGGTTTGATCGGGAAGAATAAGAGGGAAGCGCTTTTGTTTTTAACTACTGGAATCTATTTTTAATATATATGATATAATATATAATGAAAACCTTAACTTTTTATATTGCAGTGTTATTATTATTATTATTATTATGACTATTAGTGTGATGTGTTGCAATTCTGCGTTCTCCTCCTCCGTGGTGTATTGTGTTTTGTCATGCCTTCAAGTCGTTTCTGAGTTAATGGAACCCTAAACGGCCCTGTCCTGGGGTTTTCTTGGCAAGATTTCTCTTCGGGAGGTTTGTCATCATCATCATCATCATCATCTTCAGCATCATTGCATTCATCCCTCCCTATTTGCGGATTTGAATATTTCAGGTCAACAAGGAGAATAAACTGGCACCAAAGAAGATTAATATTTCTGAAACTAAGAGGACCAACGAGGGCTATACTTCCAAAGCTGAAGATTGACAGATTTGCCTTGCGAAATAAAGCAGAGGTTGGGAAAGAGGGGGAAGCGAGTTCAAATCATAGCAGCAAGGGAGATGAGACATTGCGTAATGGCTTTCAGGCCGGGATAGGGATTCAGGACTGGGAGCCAAGTTTGAATCCAGTCCCTACTTGGCAATGGACTTTGGGTTTGACTCTCTGAGCTTGTTGACTATTGTTGTAGGAAGCATGTAATTTTAATAAACACTATATTTAAAATGTATATTATATAAAATATTAAAAATAAAATAATTTATATTAATAAATAATAATTAAAAATAAATAATAAAATATATTTTAAAAATTTTAAAAGCATAATAAATATAATAAAATATATAAATAATAATACAAAAAATAAATAATAAAATATATCTAAAATGCTTAAAATGAGAAATAACATAATATAAGTATTTAAAAATAATAAATTAAAAATAAATTAACTATTAAATATTACTAAGGATAATAAATAACAATAAAATTCACTCTTAAAATAAGAAACAAGCGAAAAAATAAAAATCTTAAAAATATAAAAAATTTACAATGAAAACATAAAATCATAGATTATATATCCAATCAAACCGCCCCCATAATCACCCATCATCTCCGCGTCTTCTTTTATTTTTTATACTCGATTTCCCCCCCTGTCATTGCTTTCATGCCCCGCGTCTTTTAGCCACACAAGGCTTCCGCCAGCTTAGACCGGATGGTAGGGAGAGGGGATACATGAGAGGGGGGAGGAAGGGGGAACATTAATAAACACATATCCATCAGTGTATATCTAATACTACTAAGCTTGTTATTAGATCTTATTTTATAGTCAAAATCATACATCATCAGATTACTGCTGGCCCTCTTCCCCTCTTCTCGTCCCCAACTCCCTTCCCTTCTGTTCAGTCGTGTTTTTTAGATGTCCAGCCTGGGGCAGGGCCACCGTCTAACTAAAGATTGCATGTAAAGCGCTGGTAATTGACAGCGCTCACATAATAAGGGTTATAATAATAATAATAATACATAATAATAAAGATGAGGCGGCCTGAAGGGTCCTTTCCGCAAGAGCCAGGCTATTGGTGGGATCGCCGGGGGCCCCGCCCACAAGGGGCGGAGCTTTGGCGGGACAAAGGAACTTCCGTCTGGCGGGGTTTCCGTCTCAGACGTTTCCGCTGGCGACGCCACCGCCCCCTCGACGTTGACTGGCCTGAGGCGGCGGCGCCGGGCAGTCCCGCTCACCCGGAAGCGGTTTTCACCACCTCCGCGCCGGCCCCTCCGGAGGGGAAGCGCGCCGCCGAGCCTCCGCCATAGCCCAGGGACTCGGTCACGACTGCTCTCCGCGACTGGAGGACTCCAGTGGCTTCCGAGAGGTCCAGGAAAGAGAGGCGGGGGGCGGCGAAGTGACGTCACGGGGAGAGGAGGGGGGCCCGGGCAGGGCAGAGCACCCCCAGGGGTGAATGGGAGTTGTAGTCAGGAGCCTCCCCTCCTCCCTCCTCTCTAGAGCCTCTCCGCAAATGGGTCTTGATACGACTGAGTTAGAATCGAACCAGGTCTCCAGAGCATAGTCTCAAAGCAAGCACTACTCGGGCTTCCCAAAGGGCTGCGTACGGCCTCATATATATATATATATATACACACAGCAGCAGAGATATAAATAAATTTGAGTCAGTGTGTCGCTTATATTGTTAACCATTCTGCGTGATATATAGAGACTATATAGAGTTCAGTAAGTATTGAGTGTTGTTATTTTATTGTTAGTATTCCATCCGTCAGTCTCTCTCTACATCTCCATCCTACCTCTACTATTTATATAGCTTGATCTACTCTTATACGTCTTGGCTAGTCTATCCGTCTCTATCTCTATTCTTGCCGTATCGCTCTCTTGATAATCTTGTAGTCTATATTTGTTATTCTTTTTCCGTCTGTATATATCATATTCACTCTGCTATAGCTATTTCGTAGGGTGTGCTACTCTGTGTGGCTAGGTGTGGTGGTGTTGTGTGTCTCTAGTTCCTTTGCTTTTATCTATCCGCTCTTCCGCGGTCTGCAGGGCCCATTGTCCTGGTGGCTTGGCTCTTCTGAGCGCTGGCGGGGGGCGGGTTCCTGCCGCGGGCGCCGGGGGATGCTGCGGCTGTCGCCCCCCCCAAGGGGCCGGAGCCTGGCGGGCTGAGGAAGGCCCAGCGGAAGAGAGAGGGCCAAGGAAGGATCAAAACAGCAGCGACACAAACACGGCCGCGGAAGGTCTGCAAGAACTGGCCCCAGTTGACCAGAGTAGTCCAAACATTGGTTCAAATGCGGGGATGGAGGCTGCAGTCAGTAAATCGAAGAAGACAAGGCTAATGGGAAGGGCAGCCATGGAAGGACGAGTAAAGACCTAAAGGTAGTCAAGGGAGCCCTAAAGCTAGAACCGTCCAAGCCGTTTTGTGTTTCCCATTGCTAGTTTTTGGACGCGGAAGCGGGTCAGTTCGGAAAGCGGACAAGGAGAAACCAACCCCTTTGGGACCGACACCTGGGAAGATGGGATCTCATGGTGCACAGCAGGGGAAGGGCGGCTATGAAGGAGCAGAGAAGATCTGACCTAAAGAGCATGTCTTCCATGTTCTGGACATTTAGCTATTGATATGAACTAATAACAACATCAGTTGTTTTTCTATCTGCTACTGTGTAATTTGTTGATGTAATCCTCGGCCGCAAGATCCTACAATCCCTAGCGCTGAGCCAGGGCAGCAAAGCAGGTCTCACACGGGATCATTTGCGCAGTGCGCTTTGGACCGCCTCTATTTATGGAGGAAGTGTGTGATGGGAACAGAACTCAGCAATTCTCCTTGGTTTGGATCACGTCTCCCAGAATCCCCCGCTGGTATCCTTGCCGAGGGATTCCTCTGACCTAGCCCCAAAAGCATGACTTTCCAGACGCCTTGGTGGCTGGGCAGCGCACCTGGGCATGAAGACGATGCACACGCGACAATGCCGGTGTGTGGCGCGAAGGCTTTCCTTCCTTGTTATCACAAAGCCTATCAGAAACGGGGGTTGCTTTCCACTTATCCCCAGGATGGAGGCGGAGGGTGTTTTCGACACTTGGGACTTCTCCTCCGCCCTTCTCTCTACCTTGATGTACTACTACATTCAAGTCTTCCCCTGCCTCTCCTGGTCTGGACAAGGCAGGACTCCAGTTCCCATCATCCTCCGCCACCGGGTGAGCGATGATGTGGTGAGGGACAGGATGGATGGATGGAGGTATGCACTGCGTGGGTGTTGTTTGTCTCTGCCTTTGAGACGTTTTGTGTGATTCACCCAGAGTCATGCGCCTTGAAACTAAACCCTTGGCTGATGGAGGATTTGTCGCTCTGACACCAACAATCAGGTTTCTCTTGGCAGTTCCCTCCGGTTGAGCAAGGCCTGCCCTTTGCCAGAGAGGGCAGCTCCGGAAGCTTCCAGATTGGGCATTTTCATGTGCAGTTGTGTGCAAACCCTCAGATTATGGTTTGTATTGCAGCTCACAATAGCCTGTGCCAAGACGAGGAGTGGCCGGAGTTAGATAATAATAAATAAATAGGCCTGTTCTTTTCTTTTTCTAAGCCGTTCTTATTTTTCTTCGGCCAGGAAACTCACCGTCTCTACAAGCAAAAGCTGGAAGAGCTGACCAAGCTCCAAGATGGGACTCCAGCTCCATCTCCTCCCGGCAGAAGAAGCAGCTGAAGGAGCTCTCTCTCGCCCTAAAAGGTACGTTTGGCGCTTGCGGTGGCAGGATTGCTCCAAACCCATTCGATGCAGGCTCTTAGGTTGTGCTGCTGTTGTTGTTGTGCGCCGTCTGACTTATGCGGCTATCAGTGGTTGAACCCACGGAGGGTCACATGCTACCTTGAGCTTGTTGGGGGTAAAAGCGGTGTATAAATGTAAATGCTGTCCTGCACCCTGCAGGTGAACAGGTCTCCCTCTGCGACCAGGAGGCGAAGAGGAGGAAGAAACCATCCAGGAGCTCCAGAGGCATGGTCAAAGACGGCAGAACGTCTCTTCGAAATGGGAGGCCTACTTGCCCAAGAAGAACGGGTAAGGAAGGGACAGGTTGGTTGTGAAAGCCACAACGGCTGGAAACGGAGGAATGGCTATGAGCATGGGACCCGTCAGGCCTCCAGCCCCATTGCATGGCCTTCGTTGAACTCTCTTCTTCTCCGTGCAATCCAGGTTGTACTTGAGCCTGGTCCTGGGAACGTGAACGTCACTCTGCTCAGCAAGCAGGCAAAGTAAGGACTTACTCACTCGTTGCGTTGCTTGCCCTCTTTTGCGCTTCATAAAGGCTAGGGACTTATCTAAACATAGGCGCGCAGCCTTGGAGATTGGCCTGGAAGGGCCTGACCAGACTGGATGAGAGCCCTCCAGTCGTGGGGCAATACCGGGGGTCCAATGTTGTTGGTTGTTGTTGGCGTGTTTATATAGCACTTTAGATTTAGCCATTCAGGTCAAAAAGGGGGACTTTCGCCCAGCTCTAGCCAGAACCAGCCTTGCGCTTATGCCTCACACAAATCCATGCTGCTTTCTCAAACCGGTCTCTCACTCAAACAGGTTCGCATACAAGGATGAGTATGAGAAGTTCCAAGCTCGACCTCACCATCATCGTCTCATCACCTTCCCTGCCTGCCGCTTCCTTCTCAACTCCAGGGGAGTCGGTAGCCTTCTTATTTTTACAATTATCTATCTATCTATCTATCGATATCTATCTATCTATCTATCTATCTATCTATCTATCTATCTATCCACACACCACATACAACATAGGTACACCAACTATATTGTGCGTGTTACATTTATAATCCATCTCGAGGCCTGGTTTATGGATCACACCATCTAAATATGGGACCATGGCTTTTTGAGACTCCAGCGTCCCCAAAGGACCCCAGCCAGTCCGGGCTGCGGGATTTGTGGTGCTAAAAATGCCGCTTTCCCAGAGCTGGCCTCCATTCCCTCCTGACGCCTCTTCTTTCTTTCTTGCTTTTGCACAAGGGGACGGACGCCGTCTCAATTTCCTCCTGGTCTGGATATTGCACTCTGACGATTCGGGAGAGCCATCTTGATCAACAATGGATCCAAGTAAGGGGAAGCTCCGCAACAGATCTCCTCCTTTCAGTTACCTGAAAATTAGAACATAGGATCGCAGAGTTGGAAGAGACTGCAAGGGCCCTCACAGTTTAATAACCCCATTCTGCCATGCAGGAAATCCCAATCAAAGCTCCCCCATGACAGATGCCATCCAGCCTCCGTTTGAAGACCTCCAAGGAGGGAGACTCCACGGCACTCCAAGGAAGGAGTGTGTTCCACTGTCAAACAGCCCTTATCTCAGAGGTTCCTCTAATGTTGAGCTGGAATCTCTTTCCTGGAGCTTGCACCCATTGTTCCATTCTGGGAGTAGCAGAAATAAGCTCGCTCCATCCTCAATATGACATCCCTTCAAATATAAACATGGTTACATGTCCCCCTCTCAACTCTCCAGGCTAAACATCCCAGCTCCTAAGTCTTTCCCATAGGGCTCATGGGTTTCCAGACCCTTCACCATTTTGGTCACCTCCTTTGGACACTGGCTCCAGTTTCTCAGTGTCCTTTTTGAATTGTGGTGGCCCAGGAACTGGACACAGTATCCAGTGAGGCCTGACCAAGCGAATAGAGTGGCACTATACTTCCCTTGATCAGACACTATCAGAGGTACCCCGGGTTACGAAATTAATTCGTTCCGCCGCCGCTTTCGTAACCGAAATACTTCGCAGCCGAAAAAACCCATAGGCGCTAATGGGGAAAAGCCGCGATTCGTGTGAAATAGCGCCGAAAAGCACAAAAAAATTTTCCGTAACCCGAAAAAACTTCGTAACCCGGAACACGTTGTTTTTAAATGGATGTTTTTCGTAACCCGAAAATTTTCGTAAGTGGCGCATTAGTATCCCGGGTACCACTGTAACTTCTATTGAGGACCCAAATTCACATTGACCTGTCACAGCTTCCACAGCCGGCATGTTGCCTCAGCAGCTAACATGCCAATGCAAGTTTAGGCTTCATCGATAGAAGTATAGTTGTCTAGAGCAAGGGGAGTACCCAGCGATTTCTCCTCCTTTCCCCTTGCATGATGTTTGGGTGCCGTCAAGTCTTCTCCGACTTACGCTGACCCTATCAAAGGGTTGTGCTTGGCAAGTCTCTTCAGAGGGGTTTGCCATTGCCAGTCTCCAAGGCTGAGACCACTGGTGACTTGCCTAAGATCACACATGGGTTTTCACATGACGAAGCAGAGATTCAAACCCTGGCTCTCCAGAGCCATAGTCCAATCCTCAACCACTACAACAAAAACACCATGCTAGCTCTCTCACTTTTCCACTTTGGAGCAAGGGTTTTCCAACGCAGGGCCTGGTGGGGTGGCCCATATGGCAGCTGTCTCAATCATGCTTTTAAAACCTTTGAACTGTCCAGTCTTCAAAGGAGCAAAGTGCAATATTGCTGAAGGTATAGAAGGGTGAGCATTAAAAGAGCAATCCTCGTTCATTTGGGCTTCAAGGCTAATGGAAGTTCGCTCCTTCATTCTCTCCTCTCGTCCTGCTCCACCGATGACATCCTGCTCCTCCCCAGAAGTAAAGGCTGGTGGGTTTTCCATCACTACATCCGCTACGTTCCTCTCAGGAGTCAGGCTGACACTGGTGGTCGGTCTTTAAGCTTCCCTTTGGTTCAATGGCTCTGGTTCTGGATGTGGGTATGTCATGGAATCATGAGTTGGAAGAGACCTCAAGGGCCATCCAGTCAAGCAGAAACAAGCTTGTTTTCCCTCCTCAATTTGACCCCCTTCAAGTATTTAAACGGGCGATCAGATCACCCTTAGCCGTCTCGCTTCCCAGGATAACATACCCAGCTCCTAAGTCCGCTCCCTCCTAGGGCATCCATGGTTTCAGACCCTTCACCCATTTTGGTTGCCCTCGCGCTGGACATGCTCCACCTTCTCAACAGCCTTGCGGTCCCAGAATTGTAGAGAGCAGGACTGGGTTTTGGGAGGCTGGGAGGTGTACCGAAACAGTGACCTTTCTACAAGCTCTGAGCCAAGCAGCTATCATCCTGTCGTGTGGCATTAAACTTCCTGCATTAAAGTGTAAATCCTCCCTCTTTTTTTGTTGCTCCTCTCTCCTCCTTCACGTCATACCTTCAGGCCCGACGACTCATGTACCACAAGTTCCGAAACCAGTTAATCAACCTTTTTCAATGGATCAGGAGTAAGTGAAGCCTATGTGTCAGGAATGTGGATGTTGAGCTCCCAGGTGTCCGCTGAGCCACCCTCTGACCTGTCCCAAGTTGCCTGGTGGCTGATAGGAACTGGAGTTTTGCGCACGTGCTTGCTCCGCAACCTACATGGGTAGTGTAAGCGGTTTCTTTTATGTGGGGCTGTGTAAATGAGCCGTTTGCTATCAGACCCAGAGAGGCTGAAAGTCCCTTCCTATGAACTTCGTGTGGGAATGGAACGGGAGGGAGAAATAATCTGCTTGTGTCCATAACCAGATCAAAACATCATTTGCTGGGATACTATGACAGTCTCAGCGATTATTATTATGATGTAGAAGTATTTATATCCCACAGTGGGCTCTCTGAGTGGCTTACAAAATGGTGTACTTGGACGGTTTGTGATGGTATGTAATGTAACGTACTAGATGTAATGGCTGTCACGTTTTGGATACAGAGACATAGGCCAGATGCCCCTTAAACTAAGCGTTAGGTTTTGCCATTAGGATGTGGAAGATCGGGGCAAGCTTCCATAGGCCTCAGACCTCATTGGGAACACTCTGTTCTTCTCTCTCACACGTACAAACCCCGAGGGTTGTTGTAAAGACAGATTGGAGAGGAGAGCCAGATATGCCAACCCTGAGCTCCAAGGTTTTGGGGGGGAAGGCAGGCTAGAACTGTCCATGGTCAAATCTGCGTGACGAAACAGTGTCTGTCTTAAACAGGTTTATGTCCAGTTCCTTCAGTATTACTACCAAGGCGGTTGCCTGTACCGGATGAGGCCCTGGGCGAGCGGCACAACATGGACCTCAGCCGTGGGGTAAGCGGCACTTTTGGCTTCCTGCCATTTATTACTTAATTATAATATTACATTATAGGATTTATTATTTTGTCTTTTTCTGCAGAGGCTTCCAGGCCTGGATGTGGAGAGCCTCCACCTTCCGACGTCCGTTCCTCTTCTTTGGCCAGGTAAGGATTTTTTTCCCTGGGGACAGAGTCTCGCTGGCGGCAAGAAATTATAGCGCTTTGGGGAAGTAGTAGGTAAAGAATTGGAAACCAAGATCTCTGAGGAAACAGCCAAGCGATCCGGGCATGTTTCTCCAGAGAAAGAGAAGACGAGAGGAGAGGTGATGTGATAACAACCATCTTCGTTGTTATCTCCCGGGGCTTTTCATAGCAAGTGGAGCAAGCAGTTTGTCTACGTGCCAGAGGATTTGGAGTCTCCCCGTTTTGAATTTTCCTCAAATGCAGCAATGACCAAAGTATGTTTTAATACGCAATATTTTGGGATGGCTGCAGAAAAGGAAGGGCCAGAAACATGGTGGCAAACCGAGGAAATGTCGTTCAGGCACCTAAAAAGTCCAAGGAGGTACAGCAATGACTCCAATGGCGCTCCATTGGAATGATTCCCTCCCTTATTTTCCTCTCTCCTCTCGCTCTCTGTATTCTGGCAGCTGTACAATGCCGTCGAACAACGCGCGTTTCCAACGTGCCCAGCAGCCAGAATGCAAGAATGCAGGTAAGGAAGGAAGGAAGGGAGGGAAAAAAAAAGAAGGAAGAGATAAACAAGGTCATTGGAGGCTGCATCTCCTTCACTCCCCTTCTATAACATCTTTTGTTGGCTTGGCGGCATAAGATGCCAACTGGCATTAGCAGGATGCAGCTGGCTGTTATGAGTTTGAACCTTTTTTGTACCAAGCTGGCAACCCTTTTCTTGGCTTTTATGCCTCTTTTGGAACTGCTGTGGGGCCCACGCTGGGGAGAGAGGCAGGTAGAATGAAATGTGAGATTAAGTAACAAATCCATGGAAGGCTTTAATACAGAACTGGGCAGTTGTAATGCAGATATAAAAAGGCGCAACGGGGTAAGAGAGTTGGATAATAGAAGCTGAATAAGAAGGGAAAAAAACAGGCACTCCTCCTTAAAAGATTGCTCGCTTCAGACCGTTACAAACTCAATTTCTTCACACCTTCCGGCAGGTACTGATGTGCGCATCCCTTTCTTCATCCTCTTCGCTGGGAACTTCTTCACCACTTTGCGGGCGTGCACCAGAATTCCAGACAAGGGCCCAGAAGGCCGAGTGACCAGGGGCCGGGTTGAGTGCCCGCCCCTTCCCGTCCCTTCATATTCTCTTGTTGGGGTTGCTGGCCCAATCGTCCTTCTTCTTCCGTCTTTTTTTTGGGGGGAGCGCTGGTTCTTGCGCCCCCGAATATGGTCTCTTCCGCGCTGGACGTCGTCGCCCAGTCGCATCCTCTGGTGAAACTGTGCAAAGGATGCTTTTTGTGGGGTTCTCTCTGGAGCGTGGCCTCTCTTGTGAAAAACATAATCGAGGATTATGGGAGAAAAGCTGGCAACCCAAAAAGCTGGGACAAAAGCAACGCTCCTTGCAAAACAAGCGGTGCCAATTCCACGGAGTGGGTACATAATCTAGGTTTTGGGAACGAGAGCGCTTGGAACCAGTGTCGGAACGGAACTGGTGCACAAAGGGAACACCTTCTACCTTCTCTCCGTAAGAACGCTCTCCACCAGCACTTTCTTTCATTCCTGTCTGTGTAAAGTAAACCTTTGGGTGGGGCAAAAGGGAGGTTTTAGCTTTTTTCAATGGGCAGCCTGATGCTTTTGGAACTGCAACTAAATGGAGCCCTCCCGTTTTGGATTGCAAATTCTCAGCTCCCGGTTAGGGATGATGGGAATGGTAGTGGCACTCACGTTATCAAACAGACCACACGTCCGTCTCCCCCCCCTGTCTTCTCTTCTGAACAACTGAGAGGAGCACTTAAGAAGGGCTTGATTGGGATTGGAGCTGCAGCGCTCCCATCCCATGTGATGGTATGCCGGGTGGGAAGCAGCCTGAAACTGCCATCGAAGAAGGTACTCTTGGGCATTAAAAAGATATACACATGTTGGAACAGGCAAGGGAATGCCTTCTTAGTAGCGGTCCTGCTTTTGTAGACAAGGGGTTGGGGTGAAAATGGTTGTTCCTTACCTATTTCCATCCCATGGCAAGGAATGGGGTGTAGTTCATGACCCGAGCGGACATGTGGGACCGCACTATTTTATGTTGGAGTAGTTAGCCACAAGGCTGCCAGTCATTGTTCACTGATTGGGAAAGGCAAAGGGATCCAGGGTAATTCTGGTTTGGCGGTGGGCTGCCATGTCAGTGGGGTAGTGAGTCAACCTCCGGGCTTTAAAGCGACCTGAAGCTGGAGTGGATTCACGCTCCACTGACATAATAGCCGACCCCCACACTGGGACGGAGCAAGCCATGTGCACAGGGCCATCAGGAACAGGAGGGAGCAGAATATAGTTGTGGAAGGGTGTTAGGCAGGAGTCGCCGAGGGGATGTTTGAAATACGCCGCCCCTCCATAGCCATGGTTCAAATGGGTCGACCACAAAAGAGTCAGGGACGCCAATAAGAAACTCCTCAGAAGTACTATGCAATGGCCGATGATCGGTTCTCCTGGCAAAGCGGGAAGCAAGGCCACGGCCATTTAAAACATTTTCCCAAAGAAGTGGAAAGTGCGCCAGTGAGGAAGGGCGCCAATTGTTAAACATTTCTCAGGAGTACAAAGGGACTTCGCCAAGTGCGCCAGTTGAAGGCAATGTTGGTGTCCATAGGGGGTCCACTGGAAGGTATCTCACAAGTGTGGGAGTCACAGAGACCTGTTTCTCAGCGGTATCCATCTCCTGCCAGCCTCCTCTGACCCAGACAAGCACGCAAAGAAGAGAACGGTGCCGAAGATCATGGTTTATTTTATTGAAGAGCGAGTCCTCCTAAAATTAAATGTACAGTTGAGCCGACAGCCTGCTCAACTCCCAAATGCACAATACAACCGTTTTTGTCGCCTCAGGGACAGCAACATCTTCAAGTGGGCCTGAGAGGCAAACGGCGCGAAGAGGAAGGGCAGGGGCCAACTTGAGAAGGCACCAAAGCAACGCTCACCGCCGTCAGTTGGCCAGTATTTTGACATCTTCATGGCGAGTCTCGCCCTAAGGAAATGCCTGTCACTCGGCTGCTGGTCCTACAACCAGAAGGGGGCTTCCTCCACTGAGGGAAGAGGAAAGAAAACAACATTCAATGCAGAGATTTCCTCCTCCATCCGGCAGAGAGATCCTTGCCCCAATCCATCGCACTGCACCCAAAGTGCCGTTTCCATCGGAGGGGGAGCAAGAGTACAATTTCTCACTGGGTTTTCCTTGTGCAAATCGTTGCTGACTACCAGTCCAAGCTACCAGGACAGAATGCGAAAAGAATGAGCCCCGCTTTATTTCCACCCACCCTGCCCCCTATTTAACCCCATGGTTGCTTTAAAATATGAGAAGTGCAAAGCCGTCTGCCTTCTTCCGCGGCTGGTTCCTCGGAGCAGAAAGGCTTCCAGAACAGCCCAGGAAAAGATGCGGCCTGTTTGACCAGCAAAGACGGAAAGGCAGAGAGGACGAAGAGGGCGTTACGCATTTTATCGAGTGCAAACGACATCCAAGTCTCACAAGGGATGTGGTCCCATCAAAACAAACAAGAGATGCCCATGCAGACAAAGATGGAGTTTCTTTTCTTTCGCCCCCGAAAAAAAGAAGAAAGGAGGTGTCTAGAGGAACAATACCCATTCGCACATCTACCGCAACAGCGGCTGCTCCAGGTGAAAGAGAAGAGAAAAAAGTACAGATATGAAAGGGTTTGCGCGGTACTGCTGCCGGCGGTGCCTGCTGGATATGGCCTAATGTCCCCCCGAAGGAACCCCCAAAGCAGGTTGTGGACACAGCCTAAGAAGGAATGTGTCGGAGACAGAGAAGCCAAACTATGGAGCCCGTCCGTACTCCCTAGCAGCCAACTGAGAAGCAACCCCACCGTTCCTCTCCCAGCGAGTGACAATCCCCCCCTGAAACTCCAACGTCCCAAGAAGTAGCGGCCCTTGGTCATAGCGTCTGATGTAGGCCCCGCCTCTGCTGGCCTCAGCTTCCATATTCGGCCACGATCTCATAGAAGGCGGGCTGGCACATCGCGGGCCATTTGCGGGCGGCACTGGAAGGAGGGAAAGCCAAGATGAGTCCAGGCAGTGCTGCCGCAGAGACTTCCACCCCCCAACCACCTCCGAACACATAAATAAAAAATCCAACGATCCTGGCCAAAAGTGGACACCCTGAAAGCACTGTAAGACCAAGAAATGCCTAAGAAGTGGTTTTCTCTCTCGCTTCCGCGCAGTGTGACACTGTGGTCACTCTGGCAAGAGGAGTATTCAGATTTTGGGCACAGAGGCTGCCACCCATGCCTTGGACTCACCCTCACACATAGATGTGGCCATTATCCTCATGGATCAGCTTCCAAACGGGTCTCCTTGTTCTTCTTCAGTAGGTGCTGAACGTAAATCCTGGAGGGAAAGAGAATGTCGGGGGCTAGGACTCCCACAACAGCACCTTTTTTAAAAGGCCCTAGCCGTATGACCTACAAAGGCGGTTTTTTCCTTCCCTTGGCTAAAAAGACTAGAAATGATCGCAAATGGATTTTGCCCCCTTGGCACAATTTTGGAATATCCTCGCGGCAAATGATATACCCGAGGTGAGGGAACTTTGTATGGCTTATATGGCAAAAGACACCAAACTGGATATGG
>NC_056532.1:3199505-3200934 GCF_019175285.1 Sceloporus undulatus | reverse complement strand
CCAGCTCAATATTAGGAGAAGAGAAGGTTAAGGGGTGACATGATGCCTACGTTTAAATCTTGGCTAGGCCTATAGGTTTATAAACTGGTATACATACATTACAGAGGCATAGGACAGATTTAGCTTTTCTTGAGTATTACGAAGAGGAGAAGGGAAGTAACCAATATAAGGCTTTATGAAAGGAAAACTTGCCCCTTTATTTGTGGAGATATTTAGAATTTTATAAGTTAATGTTCTTATAAAACAAAGCTCGAGAGGTCAAAACCAAACAAAATGGCGGTATATTTCCAAATACAACGGGAAAAGTGTCAGTCGTGATGATTTGGCTTCGAGATTTGAAGCGAGAGCAAAATAAATAACTTTTACTTCTATCCCGCCTTTTGTCGGGAGAATCAAAGCGGCGTCCAAAGATTAAAATAGCTCAATATATACAAAAAATGGTAACACAAGATATATCCCTCTTTGGTTTAAATGAAATGGATTTGGAGGTCTTTCTATTGCTCTATATTGGCGTGTATAGTTGTTTTTGCATGTGTACCTTCATTTATTTTTATTTAATGATATTTAAAACACGTATAAACAAAATTATACAAACAAATTATACCTACATACCCAAAATGATCACTGACAAAAACAGAGACACTACTACGCAAACGCACCTATAAAGCATGACTTCCAAGCGTTATAGTTATTGCTAATAAACGTTTCCTAACCTGACTTTGAATATTCACAAATTATCCCTTTACTCTATCCAATCAATTTTTAATTTCCCGGTACATTTCCTTATAAACAATCGATCCCATAGTGGCATTATCAACTAACTTCGATAAACCTACCCTTGGGTCTATATATAGCTTAACCAATTTCCTTATATAAGAAATACTAACGATTAAATAGGACAGAAATATCCAATAGTCAAAATTATATAGGTTAACTTTTATCCCCTTCTTATCCGTCTAAATAATGCAGGATCTTTACACTTTACTTTTTTAAAAGTTACCCCCCCCCAAAAAAAAAAAATCCCACAAGAGTCCTTATGTGTGCATTGTAACGGTTTCATATTTTATTTTACACAATGTTAAAATTTAAAAATATATACTTTAAACATTACAGTACAGTATTTACAAGGCAGTATTTTAATGGTGGGTCTTTTCAACAGCATTTTCTATTTTCACACGCTGTACCCCACTTTCAAGCCTAATAAGGAGGATTGATGTCTTGGGGTTCAGGCGGGAGAAATGGGAATCACCACTAGGCCTGAAGACCCCTCTCTATCTCTCTCTTCTTTCCTCCATCTAGGGCGCATGTCTTCAAACGCGGATGAACATCCCACAGTTCCTGATTTTGGCAGCCTTTACACCCTTTATGCAAGTCAGACGCCCGTGGCTACGTCCTTCACCACGAAGACACCTATGGAGTCTACTGGCCA
>NC_056532.1:3199299-3199495 GCF_019175285.1 Sceloporus undulatus | reverse complement strand
GCCTGTGGCTACATCCAGTGCCACAGAGCCACCTGTGGAGTCCACCAGTGAGACGCCTGTGGCTACATCCAGTGCCACAGAGCCACCTGTGGAGTCCACCAGTGAGACGCCTGTGGCTACGTCCTTCACCACAGAGACACCAGTGGAGTCCACCAGTCAGACGCCCGTGGCTACGTCCTTCACCACAGAGACACCA
>NC_056532.1:3198983-3199289 GCF_019175285.1 Sceloporus undulatus | reverse complement strand
GTGGAGTCCACCAGTCAGACGCCCGTGGCTACGTCCTTCACCACAGAGACACCAGTGGAGTCCACCAGTCAGACGCCCGTGGCTACGTCCTTCACCACAGAGACACCAGTGGAGTCCACTAGCCAGACGCCTGTGGCTACGTCCTTCTCTATCTCTCTCTTCTTTCCTCCATCTAGGGTGCATGTCTTCAAACGCGGATGAACATCCCACAGTTCCTGATTTTGGCAGCCTTTACACCCTTTATGCAAGTCAGACGCCCGTGGCTACGTCCTTCACCACGAAGACACCTATGGAGTCTACTGGCCA
>NC_056532.1:3198277-3198973 GCF_019175285.1 Sceloporus undulatus | reverse complement strand
GCCTGTGGCTACATCCAGTGCCACAGAGCCACCTGTGGAGTCCACCAGTGAGACGCCTGTGGCTACATCCAGTGCCACAGAGCCACCTGTGGAGTCCACCAGTGAGACGCCTGTGGCTACGTCTTTCACCACAGAGACACCAGTGGAGTCCACCAGTCAGACGCCCGTGGCTACGTCCTTCACCACAGAGACACCAGTGGAGTCCACTAGCCAGACGCCTGTGGCTACGTCCTTCTCTATCTCTATCTTCTTTCCTCCTTCTAGGGCGCATGTCTTCAAACGCGAATGAACATCCCACAGTTCCTGATTTTGGCAGCCTTTACACCCTTTATGCTTCTAGAGAGGGAAATTATTTTGTGAAGGTGAGGGGGGGATTCTTGGAAGAATTGTGGCTTTAATGTAATTTTTAATCTTGTGAGCCACTTTGGGTCCCTTTCGGGGAGAAAGGCAGCATAAGAACAAAACAGAAATGAATGCATAATAAAATAAGACTTGAAGGCACAAACACACACACACATCCACATCAAAAGGCACAGGTTTACCTTGCCCCTTTGTTTGTTTTATACAGCTTTCCTGCAATGAGGTTTTCCTGGGGACAGTGCCCAAATTCCCCAGAAGAAGGCCCTTCCTCAGAGGGTCGACTCCCTATGTTCCCTGCGTCTGGCCCACGGCTGCGACCACCCTCTGATCCAGATG
>NC_056532.1:3186720-3198177 GCF_019175285.1 Sceloporus undulatus | reverse complement strand
TCTGATCCAGATGATGGACAAGGTGGAAAACCACGGGGAAATCCCGAAAGGAATTCTGGGTTCGTAAGTGGAGGCAGGAGAGAAGAAAAGTAAATAGATCAGATAGGGAGAATGCTGTGGAGTCTACTGGTCAGCCTGTGGCTATGTCCACCAACACAGAACCACCTGTGGAGTCCACGAGTCAGAAGCCTGTGGCTACGTCTTTCACCACAAAGACACCTGTGGAGTCCACCAGTCAGACACCCGTGGTTATGTCCTTCACCACAGAGACACGTATGGAGTCTACTGGTCAGACTGTGGCTACGTCCACTGCCACAGAGCCACCTGTGGAGTCCACCAGTCGGACACCCGTGGCTACGTCCTTCACCACAGAGACACGTGTGGAGTCTACTGGTCAGACTGTGGCTACGTCCACTGCCACAGAGCCACCTGTGGAGTCCACCAGTCAGACACCTGTGGCTACATCCTTCACCACAGAGACACGTGTGGAGTCTACTGGTCAGACTGTGGCTACGTCCACCAACACAGAGCCACCTGTGGAGTCCACCAGTCAGACGCCTGTGGCCACATCCACCACCACAGAGCCACCTCCAGAATCTGTCGGCCAGTCTTCTACAACTGTGGCTACCCCCACCACTCCGCCGCCAACTCTGGAGCCTGTGCAAGAAGTTGCCAGCACTGAAGGCCACGCCATCATCATGCCAGGAACCAGCACCACAGGATCTCTTTCCCAGCAGCCAGGGACTGAAGCAACCAAGACCAAGCCCTTGACGGACTTCTTGTCCCCAGTGCTGCCAGGCCAAAAATACAATGCCTTTTGGGGAAAGTTATCTCTTCAGAGACCGCGCCACCTGTGGAACATGCTCAACCGACCTCCGCTTCAACAACCACATCAGCGGTTTCTGAGATTTCCACCGCAACAGGATCTGTTGTTCCCAAGATGACCAGCACCACAGCGTAACTCTCTGCCCAGTCAGGCAAGGGTTCGATCGTTGGCTCGTCCATAAAATCCACCTTGGGCAAGTCACTCTCTCTCAGCCTCAGGGGAAGGCAAGGGCAAACCTTCGCTGAGCAAATCCTGCCAAGAAACCTCTCTGATAGCTTTGGCTTAGGGCTGCCATAAGTCAGAAACGACTTGAAGGAGCACAGCCACTGCAACAAGGTGAACCTAGCAAGCTTCTTCTAGGTCTTTCCTCATAAGGCATGATTTCCAGGCCCTACTTGCCCATAGGAAATCATTGAGGGATACATGCCCATAGGAAATCATTGGGGAATATTTGCCCAATCATTGGAGAATGATTGGAGAATGACTGGAGAATATTTGCCCATAGGGAATTATTGGGGAATATAGCAATACCAACCAAATTGCAGAGTATGCATGCATCCCCTAGTTGCCCCATGGCCAGAATGAGGAGGAGGCCAGCTGGCCAAAGATACCCCTCCGTACCATATGAACCGAGAAGGGAAAGAGCAACATGCAAATTGTTTTCCTCTGCCACCACCAGCAGCACCCATGCTGGACATAGAGAATAGGGTAGACCTATTGTGTCAGGCTGTGGTCCTAATTTAATCCAGCCTTGCTTTGGCAGATGGACATGGCACGGACCAAGCGGAGACAACACCAGACAACACCTTGACTTCTCTGACTCCTGGGATAACTCCTGAGATAAATAAATTCCAAGCCTCTCCTGGAGACGCTGGCTGCTTCAGTCCACCACCACCACCATGTCCTCTGTAAGACAGCTGTTACTATGTTGTGTTATGTTGGGTTGTATTATCGTATTTTTGTATTGTTGTAATTATATTTTATTGTAGTATTTTATTGTTTAAAGAAAGCTATTAAAAGTTACGAGTTACTAACTTGAAGGTATCCTTTGCTTATCTCACTGAGGCATGACGCCTAGTCTAGCCTGATATCACAATGTTCCGCCTCATCTTTTCAACAAGGATGAGTAGACCTTTTCTCATTGTCCCACTTTAGTACTAAGCCTGGGTAACATAAGCCGAAACACTGGAGTTACAGAGCCTAATGTTATACCCACCCAACCATTTGCTATTTTGTAAGTTAAGCTGGAGCAAGTCCAAAATGGGGATGGCTCTGGTACCCATGAAGAGCCGCCTTAGGGAGCTGGGGTGTGTTTAGCCTGGGAAAAGGGAAGGTTTAGGGGTGACATGATAGGTATGTCTAAATATTTGAAAGAATGTCCTTTGAGGAGGAACAAGCTCCCTCAAGGTTGCTATAAGTCAGAAAGGACTGAAGCACACAACAGAGGTGTTAGAAGGCCCTAGTCACAAGGGACTGCAGATGGCTGCCACTGTCTATTCTGTGTCCCCTCTGTGATGCAAATGATCCTCTTTGGGATCTGTTCTCTTCCCTCAACTCCCCAAGCTAGATAGGGCTAGAATCAACACCGCCCTGAGTAACTTTCTATCTTAGGATGGAGTGCCTATGAACAGACAAGGTGCATCTCCATTGCTTTTCACCTTTGCATCTTTTTTTGTGTGTGTGTGTGTTTTAATAATGTTTTCCCCTCCAATTCAATAAATTCCCAATTTTTTAAATCTAATGACTTTATAGGAAAGCAAAGAGGCTAAAAGCAAGACCAGCTGTTAGAGAAGTCTTCAGTTCGAGTTTCAAACAAAATCATGAAGGGCCACACTATGTTAAATATACTATATCACACAGAACCTTTGAATATACCACTTGATTTGGGTCTCCAGAGAGAGCTCTACAATAACATGACTTTGACTACAGCCTCTATTGCTCTGGCAAGATTGTGTCCATTCTGGGCACCACAATTCAAAATGGATGTGGAGAAACTAGAGCATGTCCAAAGGAGGGTGACTAAAATGGTGAAGGGTCTGAAAACTATAAAGCTCTATGAGGAAAGACTCAGAGCTGGGGATGTTCAGCTGGGGAAGAGTAGTTAAAGGTGATAGTTTGCCCTGTTTAATATTTGAAAGGATGCCATATTGAGGAGGGAGCAGCTATTTTCTGCTGCTCCAGAGACTAGGACGAGAGCATGGATCAAGCTACGGAAAAGAGATTCCACCTCACATTAGGAAGAACTTCATGACAGTAAGGGCTGTCGACAGTGGAACAAACTCCTCTGGAGTTTGTGGAGTCTCCTCCTAGAGTTCTTTAAAGAAGCTGGGCCATATTTTGAGGATGCTTATTGAGATTTCTCTCATGAGAATGGGGTTGGCTGGATGCCCTTGAGGTCTCTTCCAACTCTATGATTCTAGACACCTTTGCATCTTAATGTGTTTTGACACCGCTTTAACAACCATGGTTCCCTATGGATTTGAGTATGTGAGGTACTGAGCTTCTTTGTCAGAGAGCTTTGCTGCCACAACAAATGTCAGGATTCCACAGGCTGGGCTAGAATTATTCAATGCTGGAATCCAGAACTCTGGGGGTCAAACGGGATTATCTGCCATGGCAGCAGCCCTAGTTTGCACATCGCCATAGAAAAGCCTAGAGTTGGCGCACATACTGAGTGTGCGCTTCCGACGCTAGCGGGTGGTTGTGCCATGCGCAGAATAGCGTACCCCTTTACTATACTGAGTCACACAGGATTGCAGCCCCAGTGGACATACAACCTGCTAGCCACAACAAACTCCCTGGTATAGCCAACACTCCTGTGCCTCAGTTAAAAGCCATCAAAAGGAAACGCACAACGTGACACAACAAGCCGGCCTCCCACAGCCACATCGCATTACGTCAACCCTCCTGTGTTTGTTTCAATTAGTCTGCTTTTCATTCAGGTCGGATTATCCATTTGACACGGCGCACAGCTGCGAGTAATGACAGTGACCTAGAGGATGGAAGGGAGCAGTATTATTTATCATTACATGTGTATTCTGCCCCTGCCCCCAAATAATAGAAACGAGAAGATTAGAAATATCAAAAATATAGAGATTAAAAACTGTGGCTGGCATTTTTTCTTGCTCTCTTCAGGATGCAAAACTGAGTCTTTGCAGTGCTTTCCTTTGTTACATGCCCTAAATTTACCCTGCGACTTAGCACAGGTCATCAAAATCCCAATTTGCCCCAAATGTACTTGACTTTACATGAGGTATTATTGAGTATATATGGTAAATCCAATTGATGTTGCCAATGTATACAGGGACACCATTTACTATGCCATTGTATTTTAATGGGACTTGAGCATCCAGGGATTTTTTCCTGGAACCAAACCCCAGCAGATACCAAGAGCCCACTGTAGAAGTTACATGCCTCGATGTACAATGGGCAGCCATGCACAATGAGTGTTTGCACATGAGAACTCCTTGATATGCTCAGGCATAAGGAGTCAGGCCTATTCCCACTACCTTTTAAATCGGACCATGAATGGTCTGAACCGGTCAAACACCCTGGTTCCCACTTAACCTGAATCCTGAAGGATCAAAGAGGGGGGCCATGCACCAGACCTATTTAATTCGCATCTTTTTGATGCTGATTTCCCCCCACTTTTTCCACCAATCGATTCAATGCAATGTGGATCGGATGGATTCAAATTCCCCTTCAGCTGGCTGGAACATCATTTTGAATTGATTCATGGTGAAGGGACGCAATGTGGTATTTTGGAGGGGAAAAATACAACGCAGAAAATGTAGCGGAACCACGTTCCTGTCAAATCGATCCATCAATCGATCGCACACAGATTTATCTGCAAGTGGGAATGGGCCTTGCAGTACAGTCCTGAGAGCACACTTTGCAATCGTTTGCATTCATAAAGTTAAAATGTAGACTGTAACGTGGGATGTTAACCCACATAAAAGTGTCAGTAATATATATATAGAGGTTGGGTCTCTCTTGTCCAGCATCCAAAATACTCCAAATGCAAAACTTGGGGGGACAGATGGCTGAGAGAGGGCACTTTGCTTTGAGATGGTTCGTTGTACACTAACCAGGATCCTAGTGACATTCCCTAGTAATGCCAACATGGGCATCAACCACAGTCGCACAGATAAACATACTGTGAAAAACCTATTTATTACACAGGCCTGCCCCCTTTTCCCTTTCCCACGTTTAGGGAGGAACACAGCCATTCATCTTCCTTCAGAAATATCTATTCCATCACAGAGATCTTATTTCAGTCCCCTACTTATACCGCCAACTTTTACCTCAGGGACTGTTACAAAAAACCACTGCGACTTCAAACTCAATTGTTTGGACAGAGAGGGGATATAAATAAAAGTTATTATTATTATTATTATTATTATTAGTCAGCTTCCAAGCATCCCCTACTTACCTGAAAGCAATACCTCAGGGATTGCTTTGCTGACCTACACACACACACACACACAACAAATCTTAAATAAACCCGACTTCCTTCACTGACACACTGGATCTCCCAATCCCCACTGGATTTCAGAGACCCTCACGGGATTTCTGGATCCTACTACGGGGTCTTCTATCCCTACTACAGATCCCAATCCCACTCCTTAGCACAAAGTGACAGGTGCTTTTCTTTATGCCTGAGGTACTTCACTTCTTCTTACAGGAGTCCCTTGCCATTTTTATTAGGTATTTATTTATTTCACTGACACCAGTCCCGCTCAACCCTTTCAACACTCTCCCTCAGCTATTTGATCATTGACTTGGAAGTCACGTTTACTAAAATTTCTAGACTGTTTTGTCCCAAGAGCGAGTGTTAGGGGCTTTGGGTTAGTAAGGCCTCTGGCTCCGGAACACAGCCAGAACAAAAGACTTGTCCACAAATTTCTAAGGCATTGGTCTTCCTGTTTTGCCTTGAAAAAAGCTCTGATTGATCCTTATTTCTGCCTTCTTGTTTAAGCGCTGGATATTTATATGCTAGCAGCTGGAAGATGCGCCAACGGTACATCCCTTACAAAGTGGTGCACATATTTTCTTTCAGTTCAAATGTTGCTTCAATGCTTAATGCCTGTTGGCTTGTTCATGTCTTCTGCAAAGCTGACAAGACATTTTTCTCTTTCCTGAGAGAAGTAACTCTTCTTTAATTTTGTTCCATCTTTGCAGTGAGTTTCTAGTTCCACTGATTTGGTTTTTGAATCTGCAATTTCAGTTTCAATAAGCTCTTCAGATCCCAGTTCTGCTGTTGCAGTATTAGGATCCCTGCAGTCTCACAATGAGGACTGAGCTATGGCTGCCTGACTGCTTCCAGGATTCCCGCCTTTTTTAGCTCTGCTGCAAATGCAGACTGCTTAGGCCTTTTGCATGCAAAGTCTTTGTAATTGCAACAGTTGCACAGACCTGGGTTGCTTGGAATGCACACGAAGGGTTGCAAGGCTTTAATTGCTCTGGCCTTTGCTATGTGTCTCCAACTGTCGGTTAGGAAAACTCCCTTCTTAGCTGGCTCTGTCTTTCATAAAGCTGTAGACTCTATTTCCCCTCCTAAATATACATAAGAGTCTATATAATCTCAACTAAATAATGTCTCAAGAGCATCAAAAATGCTCTGGAGGCATGACAAGACTTTACATGAGTATAACAATCCCTCATGTGGAAGTCCTTATTTTTACTCTATTTGGAAGCCGCCTGAAAAAACACTTTTTGGGGCTTTGATCAAGAGAATCACTATTGTGTATCCTCTGTTAGGTTTTTTTCCCACCTTCTTTCTCGTAAAGGATTATTAAGATTGCATATCCCTCATTTTTGGAGGCCCCCATTTATACACCTCCATCCATATAAAACTTCGAGAGAAGCCCTCAGGTCATGGGTCAACATGGGCCCTGCTGCCATAGGGGAACATGTCCAGGAGTAAAATTATTATATTATTATTATTATATTATTATTATTATTATTATTATTATTATAAAAAAACACCAACAGACTCTGAGTCATGGCAGCAAGTTTTTGCTTTAATGGCCCACGGAAAGTGACCAGACTAGCCAACCCATGTAACAAACGCATTGAAAGAAATAGTTTTAGATTATAATAATATAATATTATTATTTATATTCCACTTTTCTATAAGCCACTACTGGCGCAAGGTCTGAAGGAAAAACACCCTACAGACCAAAAAACTATTCACAGCAGAGTACAACTTAAGTGATTTTTTAATATGATTTTTAATGTATTTGTTATTAATTGTTATTTTAAGGGGGGGAATGGTGGATTATTGTATTTTTTATTTTATTAAGTATTGGACTGTTTTACTGTAAGCCGCCTGGGTCCTAAGGGAGTAGTTGGATATAAATAAAAGTTAGTACTAGTACTGAGTACTTCCGTCAGAAATCTTATCCAGCCACAAGAGATCTTATTTCAGTCCCCTACTATACCGCCAACTTTACCTCAGGGACTGTTACAAAAACCATTGCAACTCCAAACTCGATTGTCCCTGACAGAGAGGGATATAAATAAAGTTTATTTTTTTTTTGATTATTTAATTTTTATTTATTATTAAACTCAAGCTTCCAAGCAATCCCCTACTTTACCTTAAAGCAATACCTCAGGGATGCTCTTGCCTACCCACCCAACACACTCTTAATGAAACTTCACTGACACAGTGGATTCCACAGTGATCTCCAACCCCACTGATTTCGAGACCTTAAGGATTCTGGACCTACTACTGGGATCCCTTCAATCCCTACCACAAAATCTTTCATTCCCTTTCCTTGACACCAAAGTGAGGACCTTGGGGTGGTCACCTTTACCTTCTTCCTTATAGGAGGCCCCTTGTTATTATTTATTTTATTCATTATTTATTTATTTCATTTTTTTATATTACTGACCCCAGCCCTGCTTTCAACCCTTTCAACACTCTCCCTAAGTATAAAAGTGTATAATACACCTCCCTCCATATAAAACTTCAAGAGAAGCCCCTCAGGCGCATTGGTCAAAATGGCTATTGCGTTGGTCAAAACCTCTAATAAAACGTCTAATTGAAAGTCTAATTCAAATAATAATTGTAAGTGCTCTGATAGTCTTAGGGCTGAAGGGCGGAGATATAAATCATAATAAATAAAAAAATGTTGAAAGAGATAATGTTTTAGATAAGGTCAACTACAGGTGCAAGGTCTGAGGGGAAAAAATCCACCCAGCTACGACCAAAAAACAATATTTACAGAAGAGTACAACTTAAGTGATTTTTAGTATTAATTTTAATGTATTGTGATTTAATTGTTATTTTAAAGAGAGAGGAGGGTGGAATCTGTGATTATGTATTTGTTATTTTTATTATTTTGGGTGTTTTCACTGTAAGCCGCCGTGGGTCCTAATCGAGTGACGGTAAAAAAAGTTTTAGTAGATAACTACTAGTGTACAAAAATCATACATCATAGAATTGGAAGAGACCCAAACACACAAACACACGCCCGCTATTAGTATTGGCAGTGCCTTGACCCCTTTGGCACATAAAAAGGAAACATCACTGACAGCTGATTCTTTCAAATGTGGAGGCTTTTATTATGGGTTGTGATATGTACAAATAATAGACCTCCTATATATTTATTATTATATATTATGAGATTATAACTGCTCACAGCTCCAAACTTAATCCACACAAACTCATAGTAGCAAAGCAGCATGAGCCACAGCCAACTGAAACTTCCAACTGTCAACTTTCACATTCCAAAGTGCAACTGGCAACCTCCAACTGTCACCTGAACCTGTCAAATCAAATATTTCCTGTTGTTTCAAGGCATTTAATAATAGTAATAATAATATAGTGAATTTTATTACTGGAATTTTATTTAATAAGCGCGGCCTGTTTATATTCTGTTTGTAACACTGATCCAGGAATGAAAAGAAAATGTGAGGAAAATTGATCCAAGATCAATTGATTAGGGATAAGAGGCACTGGGTTGACATTTATGTAGTAAACCTCATTTAATCATCCCAAGAACATACACAGTTCTTTTATCCATGGATTCAAGCACCACGGCTTGAAAATTTCCAAATAAGTAAATCCAAATAGCAAATCTTGGTTTCCATTCCTTTAAAGGGGGTTTGCCATAGCCATCCTCTAGGCTGAGGCAGTGGACTTGGCCAAGGTTATTAACAGGGTTTTTGTGGCCGAGTCAGGATTTGAACCCGGGTCTCTAGATCACTGTCCAATGCAAACCATAATGCATACTGGCATGGCATTTTATGCAGTTTCTCCCAAATGGCTACAGGAGTTTAGGCCCATGTAGTTCTAATTCTGCTGTAGAAATACCCTCCTCCATACCCTAATAATACTCTTATTAATAACAATACCCTATATTGTTATAAATACCCCCTCTCCAATCCCTAATAATACTCCTAATAATAACAATGTCTATATTGTTATAAATGCCTCTCTCTAAAACTCTAATAATAAGTCGGTCCTGAGACGGACGTCACAACTCATTGCATCTCCATGCCCACACACGCACACACACACACACCACACACACACCATACACTAAAAATAATGAAGCTCCCCCTTTTTTCCAGGGAAAAAGTCTCTTTTTGTGTGTGCATTTTTGCAGGGAACATCAGTTCATCATTGATCAATTAATGCTTTCGACCTATTTTCCTTCCAAAGGGAGCCAAGAAAATGCAAATCCGTCAGCTAGGTAACAGAGGAGAGGACCCTGACCAGACATAATCGGGTATTTAAATATTGCAAGGGCAACACTCAGCCTCCATTAGCGTTCGTCCGCACCCAGCACCCTTTTCTTCCCCCAAAGACATCCAAAATTATAAAGAAATGGCCCCTTGGATCCATTGCCTTTTCTCTAGTGAGCAAAGGAAGGTTTAAAAGGCAATTAAAGAACCGTCCTCCTTCCTCCCTACCATTCCTCCCGTTAGGCCTTGCCGTTCATCCGCCTTTTCTTCATGCCTTTTGCGTGCTGCTAGAAGAGAACAGATTTGGGAATGAGTAAGTTTTTGTCGCCCAGAAACGCCACGTGGCCACATTGTTCTAACCGATGGGATCTGTAGGCATTTTGCGACCATTTTTTAGGTGTGCCTGTCCGACTACAGTCTACTACGCTAACATTCACCCAGAACACTACCCCAAGAATTGGGATATCGATGCCTTTTAGGCTCCTCACACTGCAGAAACAATCCAGTTTTTAAGGCGAACTTCTAGTGCCCTGGCTCAAGGTTCTGCAATCTAAGTACTCTTTCTTAGAAGATGTCTTATTCCAGAGTCAACCCCAACTCCATTCGCCGTTAAAGGGTCGATAATACTCTCTTATAAGATTTTCTATTCCAAGATTAATCTCCAAACTCCATTCGCCGTTAAGGACTCTCGTGCAGTATAAAAATTGAAGGTGGCCATTCAGTCTCAGTGGCAAAGCGCCCATTTCGTCCTCAGACAGGGGAGTAGTGGGTGTGTGGTGGGGGGGGGGGGGGGGGGGTGGTGTGGGTGGTTAAGAGACTGTGGGTCTTGGGATCTCATTTGCAGTATAAAAATTGAATGTGGCCATTTGAGGTCTCAGTGTCAGAGACCACCTTTTCCCCTCCAGTCAGACAAGAATGTGGCCATTTGGGTCTCAGTGGAGTCCACCATTTCCCCTCAGGCAGCAGAAAGAGTATGGCAGCCATTTGGGTCTCAGTGCAAGAGACACACCATGTCACCCCTCAGAGCAGGACCAAGATTGGTGGCCATTTTGGGGCTCAGTGGGAGCCCCCATTTCCCCTCAGAGCAGGATGAAATTATGGCGCCCTTGTGTGTCTCAGTGCAGACCACCATCGTCCCCTCAGAGCAGGATATTTAAAAAAAAACAGTTTAAGAAATAAAAAAACAGACAATAACAAACAGGTTAGACATACATTCAACAGCCTACAACAACTACAGCATACAACGTGGTAGATACAAAAAAGCTTGGTTATACTCCAAATACTTTCTCATTTACCTCCTGGGCTAATAGCCTATACACTCTTAATCTTTTTGATAGTTAGTTCCCTATGTATGGGTTGTCATAATTGTTCCCATTTAAGGCCCTCCATTTCTTAAATGTCCGTACCAAAAAAAAATTATTGGGCTGAGTTTTTGTCCTGCAGTTTGTCCGACAGATTGGTCCTAGGAAAATTGGTCCTACATTTTGTCCCTGGTTTTAGTGGCAATTATGGCACCCTACTTAGGTTATAACATTATTGATTCGATCCGTACTCCACCTATCCTCGTTAGTATACTATTGTTTCTTCAGAGGCATTAATGATCTAATCAAACGTGAAATATAACTGCCCATAAATGCTGAACTGTCCATTAAGTACTGCATCTGAATCCTCTTTTTTTAGTACTGTTAATGCCTCCTTTTAATAGAGTATAATCCATTGCTTTTATCGAAATACTAAAAATTAAATAGGACAGAATATCCAATATCAAAATCTATAGTTTAATTTTTATCCCTTCTCATCAGTTATCAATTGTACAGCGATGTCCTAAAATAATACATGTTATTGTCTAATGTTCTATATGTTTCCCTAGTATAATCTTAACAGAACTTCAAAGTTTCATGTTGGGTAGAGTAGCCTCTGAAGATGTCTATTACGGA
>NC_056532.1:3185626-3186695 GCF_019175285.1 Sceloporus undulatus | reverse complement strand
TAGCATTTTCACACGCTGTACCTCACTTTCAAGCCTAATAAGGAGGATTGATGTCTTGGGGTTCAGGCGGGAGAAATGGGAATCACCACTAGGCATGAAGACCCCTCTCTATCTCTTCTTTCCTCCTTCTAGGGTGCATGTCTTCAAACACGGATGAACATCCCACAGTTCCTGATTTTGGCAGCCTTTACACCCTTTATGCTTCTAGAGAGGGAAATTAGGTTGTGAAGGTCAGGGGAGGGGATTCTTGGAAGAATTGTGGCTTTAATGTAATTTTTAATCTTGTGAGCCACTTTGGGTCCCTTTCGGGGAGAAAGGCAGCATAAGAACAAAACAGATATGAATGCATAATAAAATAAGACTTGAAGGCACAAACACACACACACATCCACATCAAAAGGCACAGGTTTACCTTGCCTCTTTTGTTTGTTTTATACAGCTTTCCTGCAATGAGGTTTTCCTGGGGACACTGCCCAAATTAGCAGGAAGAAGGCCCTTCCTCTGAGGGTCGACTCCCTATGTTCCCTGCGTCTGACCCACGGCTGCAACCACCCTCTGATCCAGATGATGGACAAGGTGGAAAGCCACGGGGAAATCCCAAAAGGTAAAGCAATGGCAACCTTCACGCAGACTGCAAGGATTCTATGTTTGCTGAAAGGCTATGTCTATAGATTGGGAGTGTATTTTCTCTCTCTGAATGTCAACTTAGGTAGATGCCAGGGCTGGGAGTGCCTGCTTTGGATGACATGCCAAGTGTGGCCCTTCCTAGAATCTGGGGACCTAAAGATGGGTAGTGCATGGTTTACCTTGCCCCTTTTGTTTGTTTTATACAGCTTTTTGGCAAAGAGGTTTTCCTTGGGGAAAGTGCCCAAATTTTCCAGCAGAAGGTCCTGGCTCAGAGGGGCGACTCCCTCTGCACCCTTCGTCTGACCCATGGCTGCAACCACCCCTTGATCCAGATGCTGGAGAAGGTGGAAAACCACGGGGAAATCCCAAAAGGTAAAGCAATGGCAACGTTCAGGCAGACTGCAAGGATTCTATGGTTGCTGAAAGGCTATGCCAAGAGAAA
>NC_056532.1:3172189-3185601 GCF_019175285.1 Sceloporus undulatus | reverse complement strand
AGACGCAGGGAACATAGGGAGTACGACCCGCAGAGGAAGGGCCTTCTTCCGGCTAATGTTGGGCAGTGTCCACAGGAAAACATCATTGCGGAAGCTGGAGAAAACAAACAAAGAGCAAGGTAAACCTTTGCCTTTTGAATGTGGATGTGTGTGTGTGGTTTGTGCCCTTGCAAGTCTTATTTTATATGCATTCATTTCTGTTTTTTTCTTTGCCGCCGGTTCTCCCCAAAAGGGACCCAAAGCGGCTCACAAGATTAAAATTACATTAACCGCAATTCGTCAAGAATCCCAGCACTCACCTTCACAAAAAAGTTCCCTCGCTAGAAGCATTAAGGTGTAAAGGCTGCAAAATCAGGAACCATGGGATGTTCATCCGTGTTGGAAGACCTGCGCCCTAGAAGGAGGAAAGAAGAGATAGAGGGGTCTATGCCTAGTGGTGATTCCCAGTTCCTCCCGAGCTACCAAGACATCATCTCCTATTAGACTTAAGGTGGGGTACAGCGTGTGGTTTGTTGTGTTAGGGAGAGGGTGGGGGGGGGGGGTTTGGTTTGAGGGGTGGTATGGGTGTTTGTTGTTTTTTGTTTTTTTTTGTGAAAAATGCTAAACGGGATAGTATTTCCATCCTTTGCCCAATAATCATGTAATCTTTTATTGTTCAGAATTCCTTTCTCTTTGCGCAAATTACTTTTTTTATTGTTAAAATGGAACCAAATTCTTGTCAACGATTCCTAATTATGTGGATTTTTAAAGGTAGCATACATTTTAATGTTTATTTTATCATAGAAGCCCAATTTAAATCAAATGTTTGCTAATTGATCCCTCTTTATGATCGATCTCAACAGTCCATCACCGAACTAAACACATGCAGAGCTATACATTTTAAACATGGTACAGGCCAGACCACCTCTTTTCCTTGCATCTGACAATGCTTTCATCTTCATTTGGGTTTGTTATTGCACCAGACATTTTTGCAAGGGCCCCTTTTCTCCCATTGGCTAAAGGTGGAATCGTTGATTAGAATACGTAATGACAGCTTAATGATGGCTACTCTACCCAACCATGAACTTTGAGTTATGTTAAGATTATATAGGGAACCATTTTTAACATTAGACAAGAAATGTAGTATTAGACATAGAGTTCCAATTGATAACTGATGAGAAGGGAGAAAAATTAACCTATAGAATTTGACTATTGGGATATTTCTGTCACTATTTATGTTAGTAATGTCGTATATAAAGAATGGATTAGACGAATAAAGGAGGATTAAAAGACTAAAAAAGGGGGAGTCGATGCAGTACTAAGGAAGTTCAGCATTTAGGGGCCAGTATATTTCAGTTCTGATAGATCAGAATTGCCTCCTGAGACAATAGTATATATTAAAGAGGAATAGGTGGAGTAAGGGATTTGATAAAATAATTTTATACATAAGTAGGGTTGCCATAATTGTCCACTAAACCCGGGCAAAAGGTAGACAAAATTCTAGACCAAACGGTAGGAAACTGCAGGAACAAAACTCAGCCCAAAATGGAGGACATTTAAGAAAATGGAGGGCCTTTAAATGGACAATTATGACAACCCTATACATGGGAACTAGTACTCAAAAGATAGAAGAAGTATAGGATATGAGCCCAGGAGGTAAATGAGCAAAGTATTTGAGTAAAGAACCAAGCCTTTTTTGTATCTACCAGTTTGTATGCTGTAGTTGTTTTGTAGCTTATGAAATTTGTATAACATGTTTGTTATTTGTATGGTTTTTTTATTTCCTAATAAAATGTTTGTTTTTTAAATATCCTGCTCTGAGGGGAAGATGGTGGTCTCGGCACAGGGGGGGGGGGGGGGGGGGGGGGGGGGGGGGGGGGGGGGGGGGGGGGGGGGGGGGGGGGGGGGGGGGGGGGGGGGGGGGGGGGGGGGGGGGGGGGGGGGGGGGGGGGGGGGGGGGGGGGGAAGACAACAAAATGGGCGCCATAATTTTTCATCGGCTCTGACGGGAATGTGGGCTCCACTTGAGACCCCAAATGGCACCATCTTTGTCTGCTCTGAGGGGGAAAGGGTGGGCTCTCACGGAGACCCAAATGGCGGCCATATGCTGTATGCTGCTCTGAGGGGGAAATGGTGGACGCCACTGAGACCACCAAAGGGCCCCCATCTTTGTCCTGCTTGCGGGGGAAATGGTGGTCTCTGCCACTGAGACCTCAAATGGCCACCCGTCATTGTTTTTCTGCACGGAGAGCCAAAATGACCACTAGCTTTACCCGGCTGCTGAGGAGGAAATGGTGGGCTTTTGGCACTGAGACCTGAAAATGGCCAACCTTCAATTTTTATACTGCACTGAGAGTCCCTTGAACGGCGAATGGATTTTGGAGACTGAATCTTGGATAAGAAAATCTTATAAGAGAGTTTTATAGAATCCTTTAACGCGAATGGAGTTTGGGATTGACTCGTGGAATAGATCTTTTTTTTAGAAAGAAAGAGGACGATAGATGGCAGAACATTGAGGCCAGGGCAACTTAAAGTCGCCTAAACTGGATTGTTTCGGCAATTGTGGAGGCAGCATAAAGGCATCGATATCCCGAGATTTCGTTGTGTATTGTGTTGGGTGAATTTAGCTTGTAGTAGACCTGTAAGACAAGGCACACCCTCCAAAATGGGTCGAGAAATGGCCTACAGATCCCATCGGTTTCGAAAATTGGCCACCGTGGGCGTGCTGGGCGACAAAAATTACTCATTTTTCCAAAATCTGTTTTCTTCTGGCAGACACGAAAAAGGAATGAAAGAACAGGCGGATGAAAGCAAGGCCTTAAAGGGAGGATGTAGGGAGGAAGGAGGACGGTGGCTTTATTGCCTTTTAAACATCCGTTCTCAATAGAGAAAAGGAAAGGGATCCAGGGCATTTTCTTTAAGAATGTGGATGTCTTTGGGGGAAGAAAAGGGGGCTGGGTGGCGGGAAAGATATGGAGGCTGAGTGTTTCCCTTGAAATATTAAATACCAGATTTATGTCTGGCCTCCAGGGTCCTCTCTATGTACCTAGCTGGGGACGGATTTGCATTTTTCTTGTCCTTCCCTTTGGGAAGGAAAATAGGTCTGAAAAGCCATGTAATTGCGATCAATGATGAACTGATGTTACCCTGAAAGCAAATCATGGCACACACACCTTGAAAAGAGCGAACTTTTTATCGCCCATGGAAAGGAAAAAAAGGGGAGAGGATTCATCAGTTTTAGGTATGTGTGTGTGAGGGTTGTGGTGTGTGTGTGGGTGTGCTGCTGTGCACTATGGAGCATTGCAAGGCAGTTGTGTAGCGTCCCGTCCTCAGGACCGACTTAGTTAGAGTATTAGAGAGGGCTGTTATGAACAATATGAGCATTGTTATAATAGAGAGTATTAGTAGAGGCAAATATGGAACAAAGAGAAGAGAGTATTAGGAGGTGGAGAGGGGCAGCAAGATCGGGAGTATTGGTAATTACAGACAGAGTCATTAGTTAGGATATGAGCGGGAGGGGTATTTCTACCAGCAGAAATGAGAAACTACATGGGCCTACATACTCCTGTAAGCCATTTGGAGAAGAAAACGCGCATGAACAATGCCAGGCCAGTATGGCAGTACGTGGATTTGGGCATTGGACAGTGACCGTCTAGAGAACCAGGGTTCAAATCCTGACTCGGCCACAAAACAACCCTGTTAAGAAACCTTGGACCAAGTCCCACGAACTGCGCTCAGCCTCAGAAGGATGGCTATGGCAAAACCCCCTGAACACGAGAATGGGCAAAAATCGAAGATTTGCCTACTTGGATGGAAATTCAGACTTAGTTTTGGAATCTTTTCTCAAGCCGTGGATGCTTGAAATCCATGGCTATAAAAGAACTGTGTATGTTTCTTGGGATGTAGTATTAATGAAGGTTTTACTACATAGAAGTGTCAGAACGCCGAAGGCACTTCTAGTCCCCATAGAAAGCAATTGACTCTTGGGATCAATTTTCCATACACATGTTTTCTTTTCAGTAACCTGGATCAGAGTGTTACCAAAACAGAATCAATAGAACAAGGCCGAGCTTAATATAAAGTAAACATTCCAGTAATAAAATCGCCACTATTATGATGATTAGAGCGTATTATTAATGATGCCATTGAAGACAACAGGAGAAAAATAGGTTGAGTTGACAGAGTATCCAGGTGACAGTTGCGAAGGATTGCCCGATTTGGCACTTTGGGAATGTGCAAAGTGACGACAGTTGGAAGTTTCAGTTGGCTGGTGAGGCTCAGAGCTGCTTTACTACGATGAGTTTGTGATGGAATTAAGGTTTGGAGCGGTGGAAGCAGATTATATAAATCGTCAGATCAGATAGATAGATCAATAGATAGAGTCTAGCAATCAGATAGGAATGGTCTATTATTTGTACAATATCAACAACCCATAATAAAAGCCTCCCACAGTTGGAAAGGAATCAGCTGTCAAGTAGGAAGGTTTTTTCCTTTATTATGTGCCAAAAAAAACAAAGAGACGGGTCAAGGCACGCGCAATACCTAATAGCGGGCGTGTTTTGGTGTGTTTGTGGTGCCTCTTCCAATTCTATGATTGTAATGATTTGTTTGTACGACGTAGTAGTAAGTACTACTCAATAACGTTTAGTTTAATATCACGGTCGACTTCGACTTAGGGACCCAGGCGGCTTCACAGTAACAACACTCAAACCAATACAATAATAACACTACGAATATACAATAAATCCCCAGAGTCAACACCACTCCTCTCGCTTTAAAAGAACAATTAAATCACAAATACATTAAAAATTATAACTAAAACCAATCACTTAAGTTTGTACTCTGCTGTAAATATTGTTTTTTGTGCTGTAGCTGCTGGTGATTTTTCCCCCTCAGACCTTGCCACATGTAGTTGACCTTATCAGCAACACATATTCTTTCAACATTTATTTGATATTATTGATGATATATCATTACCCGCCCTTCAGCCCTAAACGACTATCAGAGCAGTCTTACCAATTATTATTTTGGAATTAGAACGGTTTCACTTCGAGACGTGTTATCTTAGACGTGGTTTGACCCACCCGGCCCAATAGCCATATTGACCAAAGAACGCGCCTGAGGGGGCTTCTCTTGAGTTGTTTTCATCATGGAGAGGAGGATGTAGTATTACCACTTTCATATACTTAGCGGAGCGATGTTGAAAGGGTTGACCAAGCAGGGCTGGGGTCCAGTAATAATAAAATAAAATGAAAATCAAGAAATACAGACATAATTAAATAAATACATAGAACACAGGGGGCCTCCTGATAAGGAAGAGTAATAGGGGTGACTTCAAACCAAGGTCCCGGCACGTTGTTGTCCAAGAATGGGAATGAAAAATGAGTTTGTGGAAGGGATTTGAAGGGATCCAGGAAGTAGGATCCAGAAATCCTGTTAAGGTCTCGACATCCAGTGGGATTGAAGATCGAATGATGGGAATCCACTGACGGTACACCAGTGCCAAGTATTCTTTAAGAGTTTCTGTGTGTGGTTACGGCACACGAGCGTCCCTGAGGATTGCATTTTACAGTAAAGTGGGGATTAGCTTGGAACCGCTTGAGTTTTAATATATGATAAACTACAAAGGGGAGATATCAAAACGAAAAATCGGAACGTGTGATGTGTGCTGATGCGCGCATCTCGGATCCGGCAGACAATCGAGTTGGGACGTCTGCACATGGTTTTTTGCTACAGGATCCCTAGGTAAAACGTTGACGGTATAGAGTAGGGCTGAATAAGATCTCTTGTTGGCTAGAAGAAGAGGCATTTACCCAATAAGAACAGGAACCGCGCGTACGCCGCGGAATGGAGTAGGGGACTACTAGTAACCATAATAAGCTGGTATTGATACTCGAGACGCTACTAGCCAGGTATGAGAGAGGGAGACACCGAGAAAGCAAACACCGGGCCTACAACTCCGAGCCAAGGAGGAAACGCATAAAAGGCCAGCCGAGGATACGGTAGGCATGGACAGTGACCAGAGACCAGGGTCAAAAACGACCGGCCACAAAAACCCTGAACAACCTAATGGCCCACGCATCACGCCCAGCCTCTAGAGGGATGAACATTCAATGGCACAACCCGCTACATTAAAAGATTCATGGATTAAAAATCACTTAAGAATTGTACTCTGCTGTGAATATTGTTTTTGGGCAGGTAGCTGAGGATGGTTTCCACCGAGCAGACCTTGCCGCCAGTCGAGTTGGCCTATCGCGTAAAAAAAAAAAAGACCTAAGAAAAACAAGTGGAGATATAAATAAAATACTATTATACTATTATTAGTGAGTAAAGCTAAAACATTAATTTCTTCAACGTGGGTTTTGATACCATGGTTGGCTAGTATCTGAGATCCACGTTCCAGTGGGAGCCATTAAAGCAGCAAACCGCGGCCAGACTCAGCGTGGCCTGGACTCGAGTCCTAATAATGGTGTGTCCTAATCATATCATAGACTAAGAATAATATCCAATAATAATAATCAGCAACTAATCCTCACTACTACTAATCATACTCCTAGGACTGTTTACTCCTGGCCATGCGCCCCTATGGCAACAGGGGGCCACTGTTGGCCACCACTGACACCGGACGGGCGCTCTCATCGCAAGTTTTCATCTGGAGGGAGGGTAAGTCTAAATGGGGAGACCGCCAAACAATGGAAGAGGGATATGCACATCTTAGAGTCAACTGCCTTTACGACGACAAGAAAGGTGGAGGACAAAAACATCCACCAGAGGATAACCACAAAATACTGTGCGTGGATCTCTATGACGCAAAGACCCCCAAAAAAGTAGTTTTTCACAGGCGGCTGTCCAAATAAGAGGAAAAAATCAAAGGAACGTCCAAGACAAGAGGCGGATTGTATATACTCATGTAGAGGGGGGAGTCTTGTCATGCCTCCAGAAGCGAATCGTTATGATGCTCTTGCGAAGACAGTATATTTCAGTTGAGATTATATATAGACTTTCTAGTAGTATTAGTTAGGAGGGGAACTAGAGTACTACAGCTTTTATGGAAAGACAGATAGCCAAGCTTAAGGAAAAGGGCAGTTTTCACCTACCGACAAGTGCTTGGAACGAGCTAACATAGCAAAGGACCAGAGAGCACATTAAAGCCCTTTGCAACACCTTCGTGTGCATCGCAAAGGCACACCCAGGTCTGGCTGTGCAACACTGTGTTGCAATACAAAAGACTTTGCATGCAAACGGCCTAAAGCAGTCTAGCATTTGCAGCAGAGAGCTAAAAAAAGGCGGGACAATCCTGGAAGCAGTCAGGCAGCCAAGAGCTCAGTCCCTCATTGTAGAAGACTGCAGGAGAAGTCCTAATCACTGCCAAAAACAGCAGGAACAGGGAATCTGAAGTAGCTTATTGAAACTGGAAATTGCCAGATTCAACAAACCGCAGAATCAGTGCGAACTAGGAAACTCACTGCAAAAGATGGAACCAAAATATAAAAGACGAGTAACTTCTCGTCAGCGAAAAGAGAAAAAAAGTTCTTGTCAGACTTTGCAAGAAGACATGAAGACGCACAAGCCAACAGGCAATGAGCATTGAAGCAACAGTGAACTGAAAGAAAAATATGATGCACCACGTGGAACGTGGAATGACACGGTGAGCAGCGCCATCGTCCAGCTGCTAGCCATATAAATACTCCAGACGACCGTAAAACAAGAAAGCGCAGAAATTAAAGGATCAATCAGAGCTTTTTTCGAGCAAAGGGCAAAACCAAGGAAGACCAATGCCTTAAGAAATTTGTGTGAACAAGTCCTTTTGTTTCTGGCTGTGAGTCCCGAGAGCCAGAGGCCCTTAAACGAACCCACAAGCCCATCAACATCGCCTCTTGGGACGAAAACAAGTCAGAACCATTTTAGTAAACACGATTGACGCCAAAAGGCAACATAGCTTTGCTGAGGACAGCTGATTGCATGATAGACGTTTATTTACGAGGGAGAGTGGTGAAAGGCTTGAAAGCGGAGCTGGGTCAGGGACAAAAGAAAAGAATCACCAAGAATAAATAAATGGCAAAGAAGGGAACCTCACTGTAAGGACAGACAGTGCAAATGGACCTCAAGGCAGTATAAACAGAAGCACCTGCCGCACTTTAGTGCTAAGCGAGTGGGAATTGAAGGATCCTTGTAGTAGGGATCAGAAAGGACCCCAGTAAGTACGCGATCAGCAGAAAGTCCCGATGAGGCTGGGTCTCTGCAAATCCAGGTGTGGATTGGGAGATCCAGTGTGTCAGATGAAGGAAGTCAGGGGTTTGATTAAGACGTGTTTTGTGTGTAGTGGGTGTGTGTGTGTGTGTGTGATAGGGTCAGGCAAAAGCAAATCCCTGAGGTATTGCTTCAGGTAAAGTAGGGGATGCGTTGAGAAGCTGACTATAAATAATAAATAATAATCAAAATAAATAAAAAAAAAAAAACTTTTATGTATATCCCGCACCTCTCTGTCAGCAACCAGAGATTTGACAGTCGCAAGGGGGTTTTTTTGTACACAGTCCCTGAGGACACGGTAAAAGTTGGCGGTATAAGTAGGGGACTGAAAAGAGATCTCTAATGTGCACTGGAATAACGAATTTTACTGAGGAAAGATGAATGAGGCTGTGTTCCTCACCTAACATGCTGGAAAGGGAAAAGGGGGCAGGGACCGATGATAGGAAAGAATAGGTTTTTCCACAGTATTGTTCTATCTGTGCGAACTGGGGTTGATGCGCCATGTATGGCATTACTAGGAAAGAATGTCACTAGGCTATCCTGGTATAGGGTAACGAAAACGAACCAGCTCAAAGCACAAGTGTCCCTCTCTCAAGCCATCATGTCCCCGCCAAAGTTTTGCATTTTGGAGTATTTTGGAATGACTGGGACAAGAGAGACCCCAGCCTTAGTCATATATAGATATATATTTCATCTGACACTTTTAGGTTGGGGTAACATCCCACAGTACCAGTCTACCATTTTGATAACTTTAATGACAATGCAAACGGACAGTGCAAAGATGGGCTCTCAGGCAACATAGACTGCAAGGCCCCAATTCCCACTTGCAAGATAACATCATGTGTGCGATCCGAATTGATGGATCGATTCGACAGGGCACGGAAAGGGGGGTCCCTGCTTACATTTGCCCTCGTGGTATTTTTCCCCTCACCCAAAATAACACCCACGTGTGCCGTTCCCGATTCACCAGGAATCAATTCAAAATGAATTGCAGTTCCAAGCCCAGCATGAAGGGGACAATTTGAATCCATCAGGCCCAGCAACATGGCAGTGAACGAATTAGGGGGAAAAAACGTAGTAGGGGAAAACTCCAGCATCAAAAAGAGTGCGAATTAAATAGGTCTGGTGACATGCCCGCCCCCCTCTTTGAGTCAGCGTCAAGCGATTCAGAGTTTAAGTGGGAACCAGGGTTTTGTTTGACCCGGCACGGTATCAGACCCCCCCCGCACTTCACGTGTCCGCATTCAAAAGGTCCAGTGGGACCAGAGGCCTGCACTAGCCCGATTATGCCAGCCGCGATGCATATCAAGGAGCGGCTCTGCCCAATGTGCTATGCAACACTCATTGTGCCATGGCTGCCCATTGTACCACATTCGAGGCATGAGTAACTTCATATCAGTGGGGCCGCTGGTATCCGCTGGGGTTGGTTCGCAGGACCGAAAATCCCATGGATGCTCAAGTGCCCATAAATACGCAATGGCCATCAGTCAAAAATGGGGTCCCCCAGTGTATACATGGCAACATCATGATTTGGAATTGATACCGACATAGTACGCAACTATAAGTCACCTCATGTACAAGTCAAAAGTACAGGATTTGGGGGCGCACAATTGGGGATTTTGATATGACCCGTGCATAAGTTCGAGGGTAAAATTTAGGGGCAGTGTAACAAAGGAACAGCAGGATGAAGCAAAGGAACAAGCCAACGAACTCAGTTTTGCATCCATTGAAGGAGGACAAGCAAGAAGAATGCCAGCCACAAGTTTTTAATCTCCAAATTTTGATCATTTTCTAATCTTCTTCGGATTCACTATATTTGGGGGCAGGGAGCGCAGAATACACATGTACATGATTAAATAAATAAAACTGCGCCTTCCATCCTCTAAGGTCACTTGTCATTCACTCGCAGCTTGGTTAGCGGCCGGGTCAAAATGGATAATCACGACCTGAATGAAACAGCAGACATAAATTGAAACAACACACAGAGTGGTGACAGTCAATGCAATGTGGCTGTGGGAGGGGGGGGGGGGGGGCCGGCCTTTGTTGGTCAACGTTGTGCGTTTTTCCTTTTGAATGCGCATTGTTAACTGCTGTAGGCACACAGAGTGTTTGGCTATACCAGCGGAGTTGTTTGTTGTGGCTCAGCATGTTGGTAATGTCCACCTTGGGGCTGCAATACCTGTGTGACTCAGTATAGTAAAGGGGGTAACGCTAGTTCTGCGGCATGGCACAACCACCCCGCTAGCGTCGAGAATCGCACCACGCCTCCAGTATGTGCTGCCCAACTCTAATGGCTTTTCTATGACGATGTGGCAAACTAGGGCCTGCTTGGCCACGATGGCAGAAATAATCCAGTTGGTGACCCCCAAGGAAGTTCGGCGTAGTCCAGCATTGAATAATCGAGCCTCCAGCCTGTGCGAATCCGGACATTGTGTGTGGCAGCAACGGCTCTCTGACAAAGAGAGACTCAGTACCTCCACATACTACAAATCCACTCATAGCAGGGAACCCATGGTTGTTAAAGGCGTGTCAACAACAGTCATTAAGATGCAAAGGGTGTCATAGAATCATAGAGTGGAAGAGACCCTCAAGGGCCCATCAAGTCCAACCCCATTCTGCTCATGAACGAGGAATCTCAATGCAAAGCCATCCCACAAATATGGCCCCACCAGCGGCTATTTAAAGACCTCTAAGGAAGGCAGACGCCACACATACTCCAAGGAGCAGTTTGTTTCCACTGTCGAAGCAGCCGTTACTGTCATGAAGTTTCTTCCTCAAGGGTTGAGGTGGAATCTCCCTGTTCCTGTCAGCTTGACATGGGGGCCATTGCTCTCGGATCCGAGGTCTCTGGAGCAGCAAACAGAATAAGCTGGCTCCCTCCCCAATGATGGCCATCCTTTCAAAGATTTACAACAGGGCCAACATATCACCTTCTTACCTATCTCTTCCCCACCGGCTGACATCCCCAAGCTTCCCTGAGTCCTTCCTCACTAGAGCTTTAGAGTTTTTCAGCACCCGTACACCAGTTTAGTCACCCTCCTTGGACATGCTCGAGTTTTCTCCACATCGCCACACGACATTTTTTGAATTGGGTGCTGCCAGAACGGGACAAAAGCTTCCAGGTGGGGACACCTAACGCAGAGCAGAATCGAGGGCCTGCTAGTCATATGTCAGGTTGTATTGTCGTAAGCCCTCTTGGAGACCCACAAGCAAGTGGCATGAGAGTCAGAAGGTCTAGTTAAGATATAGTATATTTAACAAAGTGTTGGCCCTTCACATGATTTTGTTTGCAGTAAACAGAACCGGAAGAAGCTCTTCTAAGAACAGAGGCTGATTGTCCTGGCTTTAATGAGCCATTCTTGCTTTTCCTATAAACGGTCATTAGAGATTAAAACATGTTGGAGAGTTAGTCGTATTGGAAGTGGAGCGGGGAAAGACATGATTACAACACACACACACATCAAAAGGAAAGAATGCAAACCGGTGAAAACGGCAAATGGAGCGATGCAGCCTTGTCTGTGATCAGAGGCACTCCACTCCTAAGATAGCAAAGGATTACGTGGCAGGGGCGGTGTTGACTCCTGTAGGCCAATATCTCTAGCCGAAGGGCGTCTGAGGGCAGTTTGCGGAAAGAGACCGAGATCCCAAAGAGGATCAATTTGGCTCACAGCGAGGACGACGTAAGTAGACAGAGTGGAAGCTCATTGCAGTCACCTTGGACTAGCCTTCTAACACCTCTGGTTGTGGGCTTTCAGATTCCTTTCTTGCTTAATAGCAACCTTGAGGCGAGCTTGTTTCCCGCCTCAATAGGCATTATTGCAAATATTAGACATACCTATCATGTTCACCCCTAAACCGTCTCTTCTCCAGGGCTACACACCCAGCCTCCCTAAGGCGCGGCAGGGGTACCAGAGCCATCCCCATGTTGGACTTGCTCCAGCTTACCTTAACAAATAGCAATGGGTGGGTGGGTATAACAGTAGGCTCTGCACGCCAGTGTTTGTTCGGCTATGTTACCCAGGCTTAGTAACTAAAGGGTGACAATGAGAAAAGGTCTACTCAGCCTTTTTTGAAAAATGAGCGAACATTGTGATATCAGGCTAGACTAGGCGTCAGCAGCAGTGAGATTAAGCAAAGGATACCTTCAAGTTAGTAACTCGTAACTTATTTAATAGCTTCCTTAAACAAAAAATACTACAATAAAATATAATTACAACAGACAAAATACGATAATACAACCCAACATAACACAACAGAGTAACAGCTGTCTTACAAGGAAACTGGTGGGTGGTGGTGGCCACGGATGCAAACACCCCCTGATCCAGATGATGGAGAAGGTGGGAAGCCACAGGGAAATCCCAAAAGGTAAAGCAATGGCAACCTTCACGCAGACTGCAAGGATTCTATGTTTGCTGAAAGGCTATGCCTAGAGAAACCATAGCATCGTTGCCGTCTGCGTGATTGGGAGTGTTTTCTCTCTCTCTGAATGTCAACTTAGCTAGATGCCAGGGCTGGGAGTGCCTGCTTTGGCTGATATGCCAAGTGTGGCCCTTCCTAGAATCAGGGGACCTAAAGATGGGTAGCGCATGGTTTACCTTGCCCCTTTTATTTGTTTTATACAGCTTTCTTGCAATGAGGTTTTCCTGGGGACCGTGACCAAATTTTCCAGCAGAAGGTCCTGGCTCAGAGGGTCAACTCCGTCTGCTCCCTGCAACTGGCCCAAGGCTGCGACCCCCCTCTGATCCAGATGATGGAGAAGGTGGGAAACCACGGAGAAGTCCCCAAAGGTAAAACAATGGCAACGTTCAGGCAGACTGCAAGGATTCTATGGTTGCTGAAAGGCTATGCCTAGAGAAACCATAGCATCGTTGCCATCTGCGTGGTTGGGAGTCTTTTCTCTCTCTCTGAATGTCAACTTAGGTAGATGCCAGGGCCGGGAGGGCCTGCTTTGGCTGATATGCCAAGTGTGGCCCTTCCTAGAATCAGGGGACCTAATGATGGGTAGCGCATGCACTGGGAACCTCAAGGCAATACCTTGCGCTACCTTTCTAGCAAGTCCAGAAACTACAGCTGGTTTATACTATGGCATCCAGACTGAATCACTGGGTAATACTTGCCCATAGAGAATCATTGGGGAATGTTTGCCCATAGAGAATCATTGGGGAATATTTTCCCATAGAGAA